>NC_068365.1:72817458-73109958 GCF_020536995.1 Dreissena polymorpha
ACTTATTTGCGAGGTATATACAATTTCAATTTCAGACCTGATTGTGGTTTTCGATTTAAGACCTTATTGTGAGATTTGATTGTATTACCTCCCCTACACCCCCCTCATAGTAATTAAAGGAGCCTAGATTGCGGGGTTGTATATAGACCCCGTTTTTTATATTGACCTCGTAATTACAGTCTGAAAACTACAGAGACCGCGTAACTGGCACTATGTATTGGTATATATATATATATATATATATATATATATATAGAAAGAGAGAGAGAGAGAGAGTTTTCACTTTCTTCCCACTAATACAGTCTTTAAGAGCCTCGTTATAAACAACTCTCAATATAATATAAAGACCGTCTCTGATTTTAACCAATATTTAATTATTATTATGTATCTGTGAATATTCAGTGGGTATCTGCCCAGTTCGCCGTACACTGCAGCAGAACAACACGCATTACTTAAATTTAAGTAGTCACTACCTGGTGTAAGTGAGCAGAACAACTATTGGAGATTTTTTATTTATTTTTCACAGACATTGGATAAGAGTTAAAACTCATTTTTATCTACTAAATGATCTTGTATTGGTATTTTGCAGATATCGCGCATTTATTTGGCAACATATATAATTTTACATAGACAAAACATGTATTTTTTATTTTTCGCTTTTCGCTCGCCTGTGATTAAAAAAAGAATACAAATTAATGTATTTGTATTTCGCTCGCTCGCTCCATTTTTTTGGTGGTTAAAATCCATAGAACAAATCTTCAATTTGTTGTGGCCTTATGTTTAAATAGTAGCCCGACTATCCTAGACAGTTTGTTTAACAAACATGTTCAAGGCAACGTGCTGTGAAAAGAGTAGAAGCAGACAGTCCTGTAGAAAGAATTAACAGCGCTTTTTTTACAGGGTTTATTAACAGCAATAAAAAATAATTTAAAATTATACACGTAATCACGTAAGTTTGTTTTTAATTAATTAGATTCTAGAATATAAATATAAATTGATTATATGTGATGCCGAACAGTAAGTTTGAAACATAATTACAATTTAGTATTTTATACAGAAACGATTATTTCCTTTTGGTAAATCATGAAGCTGATTCGAAAGCCCTCTTTAATTTCATGGTTTATTATGGATATGCCCTGAAACGTTATCCTCAACAAACAGCACCGTTTTATGACACAAAACGTCTCGATACACTAAAAATAAAATAAAAAATTATCAACATTGGAAGCAAAATTGACGGCGTCGTTTACGAATAAATCACTACCCATGTTAAGTGTTGCTACATGAGCAAACTATTATCAATACTTTTAATTGAACACAATTAAAGCTAGAAAAAAACTGCCCAAATGTAGTTATGGATTCATTCGTTTTCTTCCAGATGGAAGAAAGATATTGATTTGCAACCTATATGTAGATAGTATAATTTTGAAGGGTAATCTTCAAGATGGGGTTTTTCATCCACGTTTCGACCTTCCATTCCAATGTCGATAGTACCTATTATTATACCTCACTTTTATTCACAATGCTCAACTCCCATAGGCCATCGTTACATAGAAATACTGTCAGACGCAGCGGGAATAAAATGTACTGTAAAAAAATACTGTCGCCCGCTACCAAAAAATATTATTATACCTCACTTTTATTCACAATGCTAAACTCCCATGGCCATCGTGACATAGAAATACTGTCAGACCCAGCGGAAATAAATTTACTGTCCAAAACATACTGTATCCCGCTGCCATAGTAATCACGTGCCACCAGCGGGAAAAAAATGTACTGACAAAAATACTGTATCCCGCTGCCTTAGCAATCACATGCGGAATGGTTAAAAATTATAATGTCCCATCCGCGCATGCGCAGCACGCAGTTTTGCATTTCCGTTGTATTTGGATAATTAAAATATCGATTGCAGCTGAAACTGTGCTGTAAAATAGATTAATGCCATTATTTGAGCTTTGCCAGGAGTCATAAAAAAAATCAATTTAGTATAAACGACACGCTTTCCTCAATGGCAACTTTTATCCAATGCTAATAACAATAAAGTTACAACGATATACACTTCCAGTGTCCGTTCTCAAGGTGTTATGCATGACAAACACGCACTCCGAAATACGTTTTGGAAACGTTCGATGCTTTAAACAAATATTTACTGTTAAAAAACAACCACGTCAATATTGTTGTCCCAAAATGTTTCGTCACCGAAATGACGTCACACGAGTACGCCATAAATGGCGTAATAAAGTGATGAAAATAAAATATGGAAAGCTGGTTCGGTAATATAATTTTAAAGTAATAATTGGTGACTAAGAAAATTGATGGGATAAATCGATAACTAGGTCGGTGCCGAATAAAGCGAAGTTCATTTTTGCTTGGCCCGAAAATCTGAACCACTCAACATATTAATGGTTGTGCATTGCTGAAATCAAATACACTTATTGAATATTAAAATCTTTCATGGTTCATATAAATTGTTCATGTTTGACTAGTTTGTTCGGTATAATAACATAAATATAACATACCTGACAGGGTGACAGTAAATTTGTCAACTTTCGGAAAAAACTGTCAACCTTGGCTTCGCCTCGGTTGACAGTATTTCCACAAGTTGACAAAGTCACCCTGCCAGACATGTAATTTTTATATACTGTCGCCCGCTACCTAAGCAATCACGTGCGGAATGGTGATACATTGTACTGTCCCATTTGCGCATGCGCAGTACGAAGTTTTTGCATTTCCGTTGCAAACAGACAAGGTTCATATAAATTGTTTATGTTTGAATATTTTTTTCGGTATAATAAAATAAATATTACATGTCTTACAGGGTAACAGTATATTTGTCAACTTTCGGAAAAAGACTTTCAGCCACCGTGCACGGCTTCGCCTCGGTTGACAGTATTTCATCAAGTTATATTTATATCAAGAGGTTAACGGGTACTACTTCCCGGTACCCCCAAATTTGTTTTCGTACCCAAAAATTTTCGTACCTATTTTTTTTTCCTACCCAATTTATTTTTGTACCCAATTTTTTTCGTACCCACATTTTTTTCGTACCCACATCTGTTCGTATCCACATTTTTTTCGTACCCAATTTTTTATTTTGCTACCCTATTTGTTTCCTACCCATTTTTTACGTACCCAAAATTTTTTCCTACCCATTTTTTTTTCGTACCCAAATTTTTTTCGTATCCAATTTATTTTTCGGTCCCAATTTGTTTTTCGTTCCCATTTATTTTAGCTGAATTTTTTCTTACCCAAAATTTGGGTACCAGAATTTTGTTTCGTACCCAAAATTTCTTATGACAATACGGTCAATCTCAACTATGCATGGCCCCATTACCAACCTTGGGCGCCACGCCCGCATAGACCACACCCACCCAAAATTTTGTTTTAACATAACTTCTTCATTTATTCATTAATTGACTTCAAATTAATGCTGAACATCTCGTATGACAATACGATCTATCTCGACCATCCATGTCTACATTATCCATCCCAGAGCCCCGCCCACATAGGCCTAACCCACCCAAATATTGCCTTTTCGTCCGCCCGTCAGTCCTTGCCATTATCTCCTCCTACACTATTAGCAATAGAACCTTGAAACTTAATCACATGGTAGCTATGAGCATTATGTGCGACAGTGCACTATTTGGAATTTTGATCTGACCCCTGGATCAAACATGCGGCGTGGGGATACGCGTCGGCTGCTGCCGCGCTATTACTAGTTTAATTTGTTTTAGTGTTTAACAAGTCAATTACTTATTAAAATACCATGGCTTAGCCGAAACATTATATATTATATAAATATATTCAAACGCGTAAGAACCAAGTTTTGTTTTCAATTGCATTATGTCTAGTAGTAATATAAAACAATCCATTCGCTCAAGTGACTTTGCGTTCAACGCTACATTCGTCTGATACCAGACACAATAGTGTTATATACAACTAAGTCATATGTGCTTTAACTTGTTCTATTTTTATGACAATGAGTGCTTTATGTAAACCAAAGGTTAGTGTCGCGACCTTTTAAACTCGCTTAAAACATAGGTTTATGTGTTTTCTTCTCAGTTGTATAAGTGTTATTTTGATCTTCCATTTAACATGTTTGACTTAAACAAGAGATATGTTTATAAAAAACACAATGCCCTCTATTGCGCCGCTTTGAAATCAAAATTCAATATCATTTGGCAGGTTTTGAAATTATCTCCCTTAATAAAAAGAATGACGATACAATCACATACATATCAACAGTGCTTTGTACTAGTTTCTAACTAGATCAATCCTGGCAATTGCGGATATAATATTACGCAAAAATAAGATTAATTGATTAATTGATTAATGCAAATTACTTCATATTTTAATTACCAAATATAATACCTAACAGTAAATCCCTCAATCTTTATGGCCTCTTTCTGTAAGAAGTGATCAATAATATGTAGATAACATTTTAAGTTAACAGTCTGATAAGTTGTGTTTTTTCATTCGTGTCGCTCATCTCGCGGTGTTCGGACGTATTCTTCGCACCTTTTTCGTTGCGTTAGGTTAGGTCGTGAAATTAAGCGGATTATCTTGGAAATATTGGATTAATAAAATAAAATTGGATTAATAGTAAAATTAATTTGGAATAATATATCAAATTTAGGGCCTAATAAGATCTTCTATTTGAAAGCGAATAGTGGAGTTAAATAAAAACGTAATTAGCGTTAAAGTGCTTCAGTGCAAGAAGGAAAATTATCTAATTAATTAATGGGATATAATTAAATCTAAGTGTTTAATTTAAAAGCAAGTGCTCCAGTGTTAGAAGGAAAGGTGATATTTATGTGATAATTGTGTGGATAAAATCGATAGAATCAGGGAAAAAGAAGGACTACGGAAAAGTAGTAAGTCTATAGCGTAGTACGCCAACCTTTTCTAAAAAAAAAAAAGTGACTTTAACATTATAAAATTCTTTCCTCGGTTTAGATTACCTGAGATCCTTTTAATTGATAACAGCAGGACATAGTTTATATATCTTTGGTAATATCCTTTAAAAAAAAGAACGCGAAAGATAGTAATCGATTAGTATTTTAATGTCTTTAATGTAATAGCACTGTGAAATTATCTGACATAAAGAATCTAGCCAATTTAACATTTAAAAGATAATCACGCCAATTTCAATAGTTTTTCATTAGAGTGTGCTTTTAAAGTTTAAACAAAAGAAAACAGTATAATACATGGTTTTATATCAATTCAATATTCAAGAAAAGCTATTTGATAAGAAAATAAGATACAAAATAAGCGCTTTAAATGTGTAATGTAAAAAGACCCTTTACAGTATAAAAACCTACGCTCATTAAGATTAGAGATCGCGTAACAATTAGCACTTGCAATTTGCAATTGTCGCGAAAACAGGGACCCTCTGTTTACTACCAATTATCGGACTACCAATTAAGCGCCCAAAGACCCCTATTAGGCTAAGACCAATTAGAAGTAGATACCATTTACTATTCGACTACTCGCGAATCATTCATCAAACCGCTAATAACTGAAAATAAACTAACTAGAACGCGAAAACAGGGACCATCTGTTTACTACTAATTACCGCTGTACTAAGTAACAGATCAAAAGGGCCCTATTTAGTTCTCAATTAAGACCTACTAGACTACTCGCGAAGTCCCTATCGAACCGCAATTAATTGATAGATAATTAACTACTCGCAAGTAAAGAACAAAGAATTTTCCTCAATCAACTTAAATCCAAACACTGCGCGAGCGGCGAAATCGCAAACATAAGTACCCAATTGCTTCATTCCATTACATACAAACAGCTTAAGGAAAACAAGACTGAGATTTTACAAGGGGAATAATAATTAAGATAAACTTAAGAAAAACGACTACCGTACACGTATTATTCTAAATCAAACCTTACCGCACTTCCTATCATTACTATGTCCGGGCCATTTAAGAAAGTTCTCTGGAGAATGAAGAGGTCGTTCTCCAGTAAGGAAACCTCAATGACGGAAACCCCTAAAATCAAGCGCGCAATGTTCCGCCCCGGGGACATCTCATTTGACTCAGAGTCTGGCGCTCCGTATTCAGCGACGCGTATTACCGATGACACCTCAATAACCCCAGTCGTCCCTGTAACCGTGACTCCCCAGACAATTAATGACAATATGACCAAAACCCCATCGACCACGAAGCAGACTACTCCCCCTGCCAACGGGCCATTATGCTCCCAAACCCATAAACATGCCCCGGCAATATGGCTTACCTTTTGCCTTACCACTGTCGCGGTGATCTTCCCGCGAGAGAAGGCTAAGGCAATAGGGGAAGCCTTTATCAAACTGCTAGGCTCTGAGAGAGTAAGACCCCTAAAAGAGTCCAAAGCTAGTCTCCTCTTCAAAATTAGGGACGACGCACTCAACCAAGCTAAACATTTCTCCTTTGATAGATTTGACTTCAAGCTAATTGCTCAAACTAAACTTGCAAGGGGTGTCATCCAGGTTCCCAAAAACGCGGATATAGACAAACCTAAAAAACAAATCCAATGTAGAAGCAGTCCATAGTGGTCTTAAAAACAATGTCATTACGGTCACATTCAAGACGGAAAACGCCCCAACAAATATACTAGGCCACAATGTTAAGCCCGCGCTCCTAGCAACTCTTCGATGCTTTAAATGCCAGATGTTCGGCCATGCGTCCAATGTTTGTAACAATAACGCGAAGTGCCCACATTGCGCGGGGAATCATTCGCACGCGTCGTGCAATACCAGGCACGCTAGGAAATGCGCAAACTGTGGCGGCGGGCACAGCGCGGCGTATAAGGGATGTCCGATCTATCTCAAATACCAATCTACTATCAACAGCAAAAACTTAAAGGTTACCAATCAATACATCAATAACCTTCAAGCTATAAATTAGCGACCAAATCTTGCCCAAATAGCTAAACAGTTAGTTGGTAAATCTGAAACAGAAATGTTGTCCATACTCAAAAACAAATTCCCCGAAAATGAGGCGCAATATAATATTGAGCATACCACTCCTACTCCGCCCGAACAACCGGTATCAATATCAACCACAAATAATGAAGCCACAAACAATGTTGAACATACATTCCGCCATCAGCAACAACAACAGCACAAGCTACCCTCCAGCTCACAAACTTCAGATCACCCTAAAAAAATGCTCAATCCTATACCATCACCGCAACAAACAAGGCAACAACAACAACCTAGGCAACAACGCCATCATCAGCAACGACACAGGATATCCGACCATCCCGCGTATTCTCCCTTCAATATACATAGAAACCGGCTACGCATGGCCCGTAACAGCTCGACCCCGATCATGCGCCATAGCCTCCGCAAAGGACACGCGATTGCGCCGCCGTTTCCGGTCTTCTTTCGCCACGCGTACCGAATATATTAAGTTAATCCAGTAGCCTTAAGCCCGTACGTTAGGTCAATTTAACACACCAAACCCCAAATGTCTGCGACAGTTCATACTCATAATATAAACAGTCTTACAATTATGTCGTGGAACGCCCGAGGGGTTACTCATAACGCAAATGCAAAAATGTACGAGCTTCAAAATTATGTTAATAACAACGAAGTGCATGTAGTATGTCTCCAGGAAACGAACTACACAAGTAATCACAGACAAGTTCATTTAAAAGGATTCCAAGAACCTGTGAGAGGTGAACAAAGAGAAAAACTTATAGGCACTGGGGTAGCAATATATGTAAAATCGGGCATTTCATTTACTAAAATAAACATTGATCAAGATTGCCCTATTGAATCGTGTGCCCTCACACTGTACTTGACTAAGCACCAATAATTCCGCATTCAATGCGTATATGCTCAAACTAAAGATAATACGTGTAAAAATTATGCAAAAATTTTCCATTCAGTTGAACATAGAAAGAATAATATTATTGTTGGCGATTTCAATCTAAAACACCCCTGCTGGAACCCCGAGGGTGATCCACGATGCGACGATAACTCTGAAAATCTCCTAAAATTAATTAACAATAACAGCATAAACTTCCTTAACGACGGTCAAATAACGAGATTGTCTGATCGCGAAGATCAACCCGACAGCGCGATCGATCTAGCTCTTACCTCAGCCCATCTTCAAGCTATAAGCGATTTCAATGTCATTGACGACTCGTTTGGAAGTGACCATCTTCCAATCATAATAAACATTAAGACAAGAATAGAGAATACCCTTCCGTCCACACAACACAAATGGAAAATACACAAAGCCACACCTGAACAATGGAACAACTTTAAAACCCAGTGTAATAATGAGTTCCTTCCTAATGTAGATAATACTGACACCAACTCTTACTTTAAATCCTATATAACAAAACTTAAAACTGCGCTTGATAACTCAATCCCTGTAAGCAAAACACCTAAAAAACTCAAACGGTCTGTACCATGGTGGAATCAAGAATGCACAGACGCCATTAAATATCGTGAAAAATGTAGGAGAAAATGTATCCGAATCAGAACCGGACCTAAGTATGACAAATATAGGGAAGCCCGCAAAAGTGCTAAACAAGTATTAAAAAAGGCAAAATTAAAAAAGCTGGAACGAATTCTGTAATAATCTCTCACATAAAACAACTAGCAAAGAACTATGGGATCAAGTTAAGCGCACGCAAGGCAGACCCCCTACTAATACACCTATCTTTCGGGTTAACAACGAAGTTCTTGTATCTAACGCTGATAAAGCTTCTGCCCTGGTACAACATTATCAAAAAGTAAGCAGTGACGAAGGATACTCTGAAACGTTTATTGCAAAGAAAATAAAAACAAAAAATGAATTTCCTGTCTGGTTACAATCTCTTACCGAGGAAAAAACTCACAAGTACAATGCTCCTTTTAGCCTGTTCGAGCTCGAATCAGCTCTCCTTACATGCAAAAACGGCGCGCCGGGCGACGATTACATCCATTATAAGATACTTAAACAACTTCCACTTTCGGGGAAACAAGAATTACTTGCCCTTTATAATAAATCATGGTCTGAAGGTACTCTTCCTGATGAATGGCACGAGGCCACAATAATTCCGATTCTTAAAATCAATAAGCCTAAAGACTCTCCAGCCTCATATCGGCCGATCTCTTTAACCTCTACGTTCACCAAACTAATGCAGAAAATGATAAAACCGAGACTCTGCGCGTATCTAGAAAAACATAACAAAATCTCAGAAGTCCAATCGGGCTGTAGATCTAACCACTCTTGCGAAGATCATTTAGTACGCCTTGAAGCTGATATTAAAAGAGCCCAAAACCGTAGCAGCCGTATTTTTAGACCTCACAGCCGCATTCGATAAACTATGGAACGAAAACGCCATTAACACACTTAATACGTTAGGAATAGAGGGTAAAATGCTCAACTGGCTTGCAGCTTTTCTTACAACGCGTAAAATAAAAGTGAGACTGCATGACGCGACATCAGAATCAGTTGAGACTATAAACGGCTGTCCCCAAGGTAGTGTCCTATCTCCAATATTATTTTCCGTGACTATGAACACCCTAGACAGAGAAATTAAGGCACATAATTCACAAAATAACACTGATCTAATCAAATATCACTTTTTGTAGACGATAGTGCAATATGGACCACATTTAAATCACCGAATCTAGCAATTACTAAAATCCAAAAAGCCCTAACTGCAATAGAAAACTGGAGCGCATCGTATGGCTTCCAAATAAATCCCACAAAAACCCAAGCAATCTTATTCCCTGCCAGTGCACAAAAAGTAGCGGCCAATGCACGTAAAGCAACTCGATCTAAGAAAACCCCTAACCCCCCACAACTTACTCTATGTGGTGCTCCTCTTCCGCTTCTTGACAACATTACTTTTTTGGGTATGACATTTGACAAATATTTAACATGGAAAGACCACATCCTTAAACTAGTTGTACGCTGCCAAAAGGACCTCAACTTTTTTAAATGCATCCAAAGAAACAACTGGGGTACGGATAAAAAAGCCCTTATGCGTATCTATAAAGCCACTATCTGGGCAAAAATAAACTACGGAAGCATTGCGTACAATTCAGCCAGTGAAACATTACTCAATAAATTACAAGTAATCCAAAATACGGCACTTAAAATTATAACTGGTACACGTAAATCTACAAGCACCGTTCTGCTGCACGCTGAATGTGGAATGATAGAACTGGGTCAACAAAGGCAAATTAACCAACTAAAATACCGCGCGCGCACGCTATCTATGGGACCACACCTCCCAATTAACCTTAGTGTTACTGAAGACCCGGCCTACCAAGAAAGGAAAAAGAAGAGTGGTCTCCCGTACGCGCAGAACGTGCTCGAGCTAGGCAATTATTATGAGACTATTGACATTAAAACTCAGGAACCTACATACTTTAGCTTAAGAAATCTATCAAAACCAAATATTGACTTACATCTAACAACATTAATTAAAAAATCCGACAACGACCCAAACAGTGGCTCTATAGCTCAAAACTATGTAACAGATAAATATGGGGATTACACCCAGATTTTCACTGACGGTAGCAAAAATGAGGAACTTGAAATAGCAGGCGCGGCTTTTGTAGTGTATCAACCCAAAAATGTCATTATACATCAGTGCAAGGTAAAATACAATAAACAACTGTCTATATTTGCTTGCGAACTAGCTATAATAAACAGCGCCATAAAGTGGCTTAATGAACTTGAAACCCACGAACGCTCAAACTACGCGATATTAACCGATTCTCTCAGCGCCTTACAAGCACTTAATGCAGGATCATCGAAAACGTGTCCCGACCTTATATGTGCAACATTAAAGGGAATCACAAAACTAGCAAACAACAATATCACTCTCCAATTCGTATGGATCCCGAGTCACGTAGGCATTCCGGGTAACGAACACGCTGACCAACTTGCCAGAATAGGTTCCCATGAAGGTCTACCCTCTGATTTAAAGCCTAGCGCGCGAACTAATTGCAATCATTAACCAAAAAGGGTATAATGAACAGGACCACAAATGGTCAATTTACTGCGCCGATCATAATTTACCGATATTAACCAACCCTAGCCATAAGATTAACATCTATAGTCCCATTAAAAGGGAGGACAGGGCTTACTCGCGCATGCGCCTAAGGGTGACTAGATTGCACGGCGACTATTACAAAACTGTCCTCTGCCCCCAGTGCAACATTCATAACAAGTTTGAACATCTTTTCTTTATATGCCCTAAACACGCTGAACAGAGACTATAACTAAGTGCAGGGGTAATAGCGGCCTACAAAAACCCACTTATCATTAATCGCGACTCACTGTTGATGCCTCCAAGCGGAATCGCTCCTGTTGTGCGACTGCACGTGTTTAAATTTTTGCGCGACACGGGCTACTTAGATCAAATATAATATTCCGTTGGACTATTAGCGGTAGATAGAAATAACAACACATACCGTCAGTTATATACTTATTCATTTATGCAAATTAATAATAGCAATCTTATGTACTAACGACGGGCGGGACTCGGGCGATGGTCACTTCGGTGTGCACCATATGGCCACTCGTCTGGGCCCGAACTGAACCTAACCATATTATCCCGGCCCTATAGGAAAATTAAAATAAATAAATAAATAAATAAATAAATAAATAAAAACTCAGATCAATAATGGCAACTTTATGTACTAATGACGGGTGGGTCTCGGACGATGGTCACTCCGGTGTTGTCCATATGGCCACTCGTCTGGGCCCGGCTCGAACTTATATACTATTATTAATTAATTTGGTTCTAAAACTGTACCGTAAAACAATACATGATATATGTAATTTTAAAGATTCCAATTAATAATGACTATCTTATGTACTTATGACAAGAGGAAAATTGCATCAACAAATAAATAGATATAGAAACACTGCATGTAATGTGCACGCCGAGAACCTATATTTGCATTTGGGGTCCAAATGTACTTTGGATTGGTAGTACATTACAATGCAGTGTCCAATAACACCTTGTTGACGTCAATACATAAATAAACAATACTATAAACAAGGCAAAGATGAGGGAGCTGTCTATAACAAACGTTCGCGGTTTCCTCGTCTGCGCTTTATGATATATAGGAAAATTACACCAATAAATAAAAAAATAAAGACTTATAATACTAAAACGACGGATGGGTACGTCCCCCCCCATACATATGTCACTTGGCCCCTTTCGACCACTATGGATAAGCTCTAAGCCTTCTTTTACAACCAAATAGCGCTCTTGGTAACAAAACCCAGGGTTCCGCGAGACCCTCGCTTTCCTTCTCTTAAGCTGTAATCAGCAACAACGACGAAGGTAGGGGAAAAGCACACAGACAACATACTTCCACGCAGGATCGGAAGACGCAGTAAGTGCGCACGTGGGCAAATTTACCCACAGTGCAACCCCTATAGGTGTAAATATTGTTGTAATTAAATGTGATTAGTTAACATTTTTCCCATATGTACAAGACTTAAACATGTTGAGTAGAGCGTGTCGGCTGGGCCAGAGGGCGCGCCTGAAGAGATATCTCTCGCCCGTGCACTCTGGCTCCGTTGACATGACATCCGTGCACTCTGGCCCCGTTGACATGACATACCCAACATGACAAAAATAAAAATAAAAAGAGAATGGTGACGGTATTTGTTGTTGTTGTTTCCCCTACTGTAGCGTAGGTGATGTTTTCTTGTAGAGTAATGTAAGTTTTTTCCTTGCATTCCTGTGCCTTGTTAAGTTTGACGTTGAATTGTAAACCTTGTATTGCTAACCTGCACGTATAACCCTTGTCACTATGAGGATCAGATCGAATTAGAGGGATGGTCAGCATTAACATCCCAGATCTATTCCCTCCTGAACAAAATGCACTAATACATATAATTACCATCTGTGTAACCATAGCAATATAAACAGGAAGAAGAACGTGCGCTCACTCTCTCCCTCTCTCTCAAAAACAAATAAAGGCGCGTGAAAATTGTCTCCCAAAGAAAGAAAGTGTAGAACCAGATATTGTCCTCCCTGTACCACCAACAACCAACCAGTCATCTCGGTCCAACCACACAAACGCAGCCCCTTTTCTACTATATTAAACTTCATAACTATTCTGACCCTTGCAACACCATTAAACACCTGACAATATCCAACAGCACAACAGAGAGAGCCCATGTGAAATTACACCAAGACACAGGGCAATAGAGTAATATCTGTAATAATCTATGTTTATGTACTAACAAGTCCTCCGCGAGGGACGTTAAACGGGGGTGCAGTGTATCGGTGCTGTACACCGGGCACTTAAAAGAACCAGGGGCGCCTCTGGAATCGGGGCGCCCTCTGTATCCCGCTCGAACCCCCACTAACACCTCTTGGGGCGGAGAGCACAAAAACCACACACAAACTATAAGGAATTAACATTAATGCCAATAAGGATAATGATAATCTAGAGATAATAGGAATACTGCAAAAACCATTTTGATAAAAGGCAAACCACTACATAATCCATTAAAAAAAAAAAAAAAAAAAAAAAAGCATCTACTCACATTAAGGTCTCATTGGCCATCGTGCTATGATGTACAATATGACCTTATTTTCTCCCCTGAAGGGTCACAGGGGCAGGTCGATACATCTATAGTCGAGAAGACGCTGGACGACCTGTAAATAAATCTCAAATACACACACACACGTCTGATAAGTTGTTTGTTACTATAAATACCGTTTGGCAAATGTGCGCATGCGCTTATATACACTGCTCTCAATATACTATATCAGTAGTTTTTCAACCGTGAAATTTCTGTCCAGTTTTAAAGGCTTATTTTACCTACGGTTTACATTTGGTACATGGCTCATGATACGTACCCAGTATAAACTGGAATACATAGTTTATTGGTTTCCAATCGTAAACCCAAGCGTAAAAGTATAAGATTATTCTTTATTTTTCGAAATATATACCTGGTGGAATAGACTTTACCTTTACGGGTGTATACATTGTGAACTAAATCGCGTATGTATGTTAATATATACGTGTTCTTCATTGTAATTATTGGTGTTTATGTGAACTTATACTAAATTTTTATGTATTTCTGATTGGGTTGTTTCATTATTATGGCGTTTAATCGACGTTTTACTTTGCTTCAGTTCACCATGATACCATCATTGATTGTTTTGATCGCCATTACGAAGTCCTGTTCAGGTAAATTACCGTTATATATTACCGTTTTCACTCACACACTCACTCGTTTACTTACTCACTCAAACACACCCGCCCACCAACCCACTCACCCACTCATTTGCTCGCTCGCTCGATTACGGATTGACTAACTAAATTGCTGACTGACCGACCGACTGAACGACTGGCCGACTGACTCACTTTCTCAATCACTCACTCACCCACTTACTGACTCGCGGACTGGCTCACATATCCGACTTACTCACGGATGTAATGACTCAATCCTTCAATCATAGATTGATTTATGGACGGATGATTTGATGTATACGTATCATACTAACGTCGTTTACAGTTTGATGGCGCTAGTCTTTGCACTTTAAGAAGTCGTTTTTGATAAGCAAAGCTATTAAACGAGTAATGAAAACGATTTTAAATATGTACGTGTTTACATTGTTTTTAGTGGTTTTGTTATTTGTTGTATTTTGTCATGCTGATGTTGTAGTTTTTTTAACTACAGAATATTTCCTTTTTCAGTAAAAGCTGATGCGACTGAGTTACCATACACTGTAAGTAATAGGTCATTGGAACACGTGAATTCGTTCCTTTGTCCATTTAACGAGAACATTACATTCACGATTACAAATCTAGAATCAAACAATGAGACAATACTTGCGGAGTGCGATATGCTCACCAAAGTGTGCTCTCTCATGTCGTGGATTTCTGAAACACAATTCACCGTCAAATATGCAAACCCAGGTGGAATATTGACCATAAATAATCATTCTGAAGATAAAAATGTCTCGTATACGTGTTACCACTCATTTAATACTACTGGCCAGAAAGAACTTATAAGATATTCCATGCAAAACGCATTGAGAGGCAATTACAACGTCAGTACAGACAACATGGACCAGGATGGAAGGTCATCATTTCTAGGCGGACTATCATATACGGGAACAGGTTGGTATAGTGTATTTACTTTTCAAATGTGTATCACGTTGTTCACTGTAATTCAACAAGTAAACATGTTTTATGAACGTATATTTAATTTACCATTTTATGCGATTTCGGTGGCTAAATATAGTTTGAATGATAAATCGAATTATTCTTTTTTATGCTCATGTAAATTAATAAACAACCAATAGGAAGACATCTCGTTTTGATGAAACTATACATTTTCGCCATGGTAGATTAAACAATTAGAATCGATTAAACGATCTGACAGTTGTACGCCATCGTTTAAAAATGTATAAGACGAGATTAAGAATTGTGAAAGAACATGTATGCAAGCGCACTGTCAGCTTATCAACGGATTATTGAGACATATCTTGGTATTGTTGCGTACAAAACTTACTGCTACTTTCTATATCAATACTGTTGAATTAAATTATTACATAACGAAATACAAATATATCATATGCATTCATTTGTCATATTTTTATATATCATTGGTGTATTTCAGTTGTGGTTATTTCGTTGACGTCAGTTCTGGTTGTTGCTTTCATTGTGGGTACGGTTTTAAGGGCTTCCATGGTAAGTATTATATTGATCTTAATACAATTATGTATAAAGTATAACTAAATAACCTGTATGAGTTTCAACCGCATTGCAATACGGAGTCGACTGTTTGACATTGCTTTTAATGTGCTATGCGTAGTTTAAAACAAATCGTTTGTAACCGCAAAGGGTATGTGTAAACATAAAGACACAACGTTCAGGATCTTAAATTGTACGCAGTACTATAGTTGTTTCAAACATTATTTTAATTTTTAAATGCTTCCTTCAATATAATCTTAAAATTATTCGATTGAAGCAAGGTAAACGATCAATCAGACTGTATTCTTAAACTTGTGCTCTACGTTGTTGCATACTATTATGACGAAATCCCAAATAAATGTTTACATAAAAACCAAACATATTACCGATAACATTATTTCTTTATGTCGTATATAGGCAAGCTCCAAACGGTACAGGCATGTCAGAAGTTGGAGGACTTAACATTTCATCATTCTACGGTTTAGTGGCTTATAGCGTCTTCCACATTCTATCAATTCTGTATAACCTGTGTTATTTGTCAACCTGTGTTTGTCAAATGATTGAAGTGCAGTTTTGTGTTATATATATATATATATATATATATATATATATATATATATATATATATATATATATACATATTTAATGAGATAACAAACACATAAGCAATGTTATTGAGGTCATAAAAAGGATTTTCAATGAGGAGTTCTTACAAGAGAGGAATCTACAACAAATTAAAGCTGCAGTCAACTTAAAAATAAATCGTCTAAATGATCAATCTTAGACATTTGAAAAAACAGTGACAGTGTACGAAGACGTCAACCAGAACAGTGACCTATTCTTAAAGGCACGTCAGTACTTTGTGGGATACCGATTAAGTAAAACTCTCAAGGAATTGTGTCATCAGCACTCCGTTAGTGAACATCTTTCATGCTGAATCACGTGTACTTGTTAATAAAGATATGTACATATAATGCTCATGATTTTTACTTATTGTGATTGTATTATATATGCATGACTTGCTTGTGTTAATCAAAGCGCCGACGTCACTGAACGTTCATTGGCAAAATAAAGTGAAGTTTTTGCTGCGGTAAATGTTTAAGGAACAGTTGACTGAATAAAAGACTAAAGACTATCAACAAAAAAAGTTTTGTTTTAAGAATAAGTACAAATACATGAAACAAGAAGTGAAAATATATTGCCAACATCCTATATCAATCGGAAAATCAGAAACACTTATCCAGAAGCTTGGTATTTTGCGAGAAAGTAAAGGTCCGAATGAAAACAAATTCTGATTTTCTTGACGTTTATTTATGCTCGTGTTATGGACGATGATATTGAATCTATGACCAAAGTTATGTTTTTTCTTTCCTTGTTTTGTTGGTTACTACTCATTATAATCTGATTCATCTTCATTTTAGCAGAAAGGAACAATTCGTTGTTACTGTTGTGTTGCTGTTGTTGATGCTAGATTTACCGACCACGTACATTCGCAAAATATTACCTGCATTCCTTATTTTGAGGCACACGTTCTGAATGTGTCACCCTTATTTAAATAATTCAAAGAAATTCAATTGTTATGCAACATTATATGCAGATTCATATCAAAATACGTATTTGTTCCCCCATCTCTGGCCGCCCTGAATCGCAAGAGAAATATTTGCCGTCACAAATTTTAACGATATTATAACGTAACGATACGAGATAACCACGCGCGTAGTGAAATATAGTGCAGCTATATATGGAACTATCGGTTTGTTTTATTAAACACGCTGTCAATTGACAATAAGGACATTTATTTAACGAGAATTCAATAAATCTTTGAAGGAAAATAGTTTATTGTTGCAATTTTTGCATTAATCCAGAAATCATGTTACTCGTTTCCTTTAGCGCTCGATACTCGGTAACTGGAGCTATATATTGGGATTATGGCATCTATTAAACAAGTTGTTGAACTACGATAATCTCATTCCCATCCAGTTTTTTATGGAAATTTTCACAGATTATGATTTTCTTTTCGGCGTAGATGTTTAATCCAGCTTTTCATCTTAAATGACATTTTACATTACGCTAGCAGACCCGAATGAATAAACTTCATTTATTCCATCGGATGATATGAGCATAATCCCCTACAACATATGCAACATCATCGCGTCGTTTGTAGTATAGGATGTAACACTCTTTAGTGAAGGGAATTTGGACGTTTAACCCAGTTACAATTGCGCATTGCCGGTAAATAAAATCCATAAGGGTCAAAAAATCGTCAGGGGAAGACGGAGTTTACAATCAAAAAACGTAATTAGTTGACAACACATTGCTTTCAAGATATCAAAAAACTTGAATGTAAGGGAAAAATGAACGAAACCCTACCGGTAAATGCCATTTGCCTTGTATTGTGAGACAAAACAAACGAAGTAGAATAGTGTCCATGATAGAAGGGAAGTCCTTTAATTATATAGCCACACATGTGTGACGTATGCAAAACAGAATTGGCTACCTAAATGTGAAAGTTTGCTAACATAGTGAGATTTTGTAAAGACCCGCGTTATGTGAAATGTCTTATGCAATATGCAGCCAGCTTAGATCCAGCCCAGCCTGCTAGGCGCATCCTAGCAGTCTTGTCAGGAATGTAAACTCTGGAGATATCACGAAACCTTGCGTGATTTTATTGTGGAAAGCGTTGCAGTTCGCAGGCTAGTGTTGAGATACGCTGACCGTAAATGCCATAAGACCAATTTTCGTTTAAATCTGATGAAACAGTGTTTTGAATGCATGTAAAGAACACTGCGCCTAACTTATATATCAACCTACTATATGTTTCGATGAGGAACAAATAAAATTATAATAAACCATGTGCGGACACATGGTGCGAGGTCAAGTGGAAAAAATGTGTACCGTAATTAAGTTTTCGAACTGCCCCTTTTAAAGTCAAACTGATATTTTATACAAACGGATTAATATCATACAACCTGGCTGACAAATGCTTAAGGCAATGGACCATTACATTTGCGTTATGGGGTAAATAACCATCTATACGGGTAATAGAAAATGGTTTCACCAAACAACTTAAAGTTTAACGTATATACAAGTTATTTATACTATACGTCGTGGTATTTTATAAGCGCGTGCTATGTTTCGTTGAAACAATAGACACTATGCACATTTGCATACCCGTATCCGATCGCCGATGATTTACTCCGAATTTCCAAAAACTTACGATCAACTTGTTTCGTCTCTTAATTTTCGGACACCTGTATTTGAAAAAAAAAATGTATTCGGACACTAACAGATTATTTATTTGTAAGTGTCAAAAAACTTATTACGGTATATTTGGATATTTGGAACATTATTTTTAAACGTGTTCAATAGAAACATTTCATGCGATGAATATGCGCCTATTAGGTGAAACAAGAACACCCGTCTAATCTTTTTTTAAATATATGTATATACGCCGAATATCTTTTTTAATTTCTTGTTTGGAATGTTATTAAATATGATTACTTAAATTTCGTAAATGCTTGTTATAGTATTAACTATGGTAAATTTAGTAAGAAACAAAATTGAAAAAAAAACTGGTGCCGTCGGGATGCGAACCCGTGACTTCTGGATCAGTAAGCGAATATGCCACGCTCACGTTAATGAAATGTCGCGAAACATATCATCTATTGTTTATTGTTAACGTTCTCTATATCGTTCGCCAACCTTCGGTCATTTTTACCTCTTGAAAAAACACGCACATGACTGAGAGACGTGTTTCTTATTTGCCGTACAATAGCATAAAGGCTAACAACGTAACTAAAACCATGCATATGATAAAGCAAGTATCTATGCCATTATGTATTTAATTATTACAATAAATGGTACAACTAATCGGGAATTCTATGACGGAAGGAAAATTTCTTGTGATCGGAATACAATCCGCGTATAAAGTGTAAAAAAAATAATTTGTATTTGTATGAACCGCATGGCTAAACAAATGACGGTCAAGGTTTAACATCTCTGTGGCTGTATAGTGTTCACTTGTTCTAATTGTGCGTTAAAATGGCGCATTCATACTAAAGAGAATTTGTATCAAATTCAATAAAGTAGGGTAAATATTGTTAGCATGTACTTGCCCACATAAAACGCATATAATATATTCAAACCTTTGAATGCTGAATGGGGCAGTAATTCTAAAGATATTGAACTGTACATAGTTCTTAAAGATTTAAACCACAATACATATCAATTGTCACTCAGGCAATACACATTTGGAAATAAATCGATTAGGAATAACAGCCATACCAGTGTTGTCGGTTATAATCAGAAATAAAACATAAGCAAAAAACTTACACCAAACTAGTGATAAGTATTTGTAAACTATACCAATATGAGAACCGTACACGGTACTAGCGGAGCTGAACTACTTGTTTAAGCCATCATGATTTGATTGTTCATAATTGCTATTAATAGTTCATTAAGTTCTATCTCCACATGAAGCTTTATTACAAGGATTTACGAACAAGCAGTAGTTAGTACGATATATTCACGAAGGGCATTAATCTTAAACATGAAGCCACATAATCAAATCAATGACGCAGTTATAGTTAAAGTGCAGTCCCTTCAGTGGGCGGATACTCAAAATGAACAAACGGGAATATATACGTAAAACTTGTATCTTACAAGATATAATGATTATTTACTGCACTTAATACAATATATTAAACAATCACTGGTAGCGTCGTTGGTATGTTATTTAATTACGGTATTTGTTATCATTTGCTAAATGGAGTATATAGGCTTTACCTATTGCTGACAAACAAAATGCTCGTTTTTATTTTTTGTGGAAGAATATATT
This sequence comes from Dreissena polymorpha, assembly GCF_020536995.1. Lineage (NCBI taxonomy): Eukaryota > Metazoa > Mollusca > Bivalvia > Myida > Dreissenidae > Dreissena > Dreissena polymorpha. The sequence continues at coordinate 72,837,975 of NC_068365.1, forward strand.
ATATTTTAATTTACTGCATTGATATCTATTCATTGGACACACGAACACTAACACTGTACATGACGTGTGTTAAATATATTGGCCCACAAAAAAACAAAATAGAACATTTCGTATGTTTCTAAATCTATTTTACCAGACGCTAGATGTCTAGCGTTGAAAATTTGGATATTGCTATGAGGAATATTGACTTTTTTCATGTGTTAACTTTATTTTTCTAGATGTACGAAATATTCGTTGTTTTTTTATTTTATATGGGCTTTATACTTAAGCTCATCTTGATTCCTATTAAACGACTTTCATACATGCGTGAACAAATGAGTATTTAAACAATGAATGAGGGTATATAAACAATATTATAACGAAATCGTTGGAAACAGGGAAAAACATTAATTTCATAATAAACTGTGTATGTTTACAAAAATCAGCGTTAACAGACAAAAAATGTACATTCATTTCATATTAAATGGTACATTTATTAATAATAAACGTCGAGTGAAAGAAAAATACAATTATATATTTTCTTACCATGTCAAACAGGATTTTGCCTACATCATAAGGGTCCCTTTATTATTACTATTTAAAAGTTCCAAAAAAGTATGCATACTTGGTCTTATTGTGAAGTGTTTTAATGTGTATTTGGATCTTTCTTCCTAATAAAACGGACAGTTAATTTGAGTATTTTTTGTTTAGCACGCTCCCTTTTCGCAAAACCATAATTTTTGTTTTGTAAATATATCCAGTTTAACCCCATGTATCCATTTGGTTCTAGATAATTAAACGATTGCTTGAGCACTTCTGTAGTCTCTGAGAAAATGACAGCATCATCCGCAAATAGGTGGAGATGAATATATAATTGATGTAAACACTATTTAGATTTCGGATGACTTATATTTGTTAAACACGTTTAGTACAATATATTATATGTACTCAGATTACAATAAACACGTGCAATATAGCTTTGCGATCTAAGATTTCAACCTTAAACAAGAAAGCACCGACCTGATGTTATATGGTTCTGATCTTATTTTTAAATAACATGATAATGTACCTTCAAATCGGCCGTATCAAAGTCGATATGTTGTTGGCATGGTTTCATATATAAGCGCTACACATATTACACATTTTTATCTTAGGCCGGTATTCGATTTAATAAAAATGTAAAGTTTGATCCTTGCCTTTTTTTATTACCGTTCACATGCTGTGATGCCAACGTAACCTTTCTTTTTGTATTTGTGATGGTCTTTTACTTTTGTTCTGTATTGATTGTTTGACAATAACCACTCAATTGATACATGTTTACACATGGTTGTGTTCGGTGTAATGCATTGTAATATAAGCCCTCTTGAAATTCGTATTAACGATTTTATTTTTGAGCAGGGAATGCACATTCAGTTTTTTTTAAGAAAAAGCAAATAATAAGTCTTTGAAGATACATGATAAATAACAAATCGATTGACCTTGCTTTTTCAGAAAATATTTTTTTAAAGTTTTAACTTAGTTTATATGCCTGTAAGGAATACATGTAATCCCTTGGGCAAGGCAAATTATGACTATACACAAATTGATATAGGCACACTTCATGTAAAATGCACACTACCAAACCTTACTGACTTCCGAATTCAGAAAAGATTATTTTGTTTATAAATTGTTGCTATGTACATATAAGTACAGTTTATGTACGAAACAAGCAACCTCCAAGTGGGGCTTACTTTATACTAACTTGGTAAAGGACCTCCATACACTATTGCATTCTAAACACGACACTTATTAGCCTTGCGGAGTCAGAGAGGCTGTTTTACAATTTTCACTATATACACATTTGGAAATCAAGTAACCTAAACGCGGTGGCAAGTTTTGACGCAAATGCATTATCTGGATGAAGCTCGTAAATGACACTCATACCATGACATCTTAGGGCCTCTATCTTTTTAAAGACAAATCGGTTTTTAATGTTGCTATATAAACCTTTATAAATCATGTGGCCCATAGGATGTAGCCAATAATGACCCCTTGGAATTGATTTGAACACTTTTTAAAGAATACCACTATAAAACGTTACATGCACATTTTGCTTTCAAAGATGATCATTCCTATAAATGTTTATAGAAAGTCAACGGTAATTTATGAGGATATAGCTTTTAAAACAATTTGCTGACGACTGGCGACGGACGACCCGAGACGGAAGACACAAGATATACGACGCCGAATACCATATAGCAACCACTACAAAAATTCATTATCATACTTCAAGTAAATATGAAAATCACAATTGTATGATATGGTCATTTAGATTGTATCAGTGGGTGCAGGATTTATCACTAAGTCTGTGATGTGAGATGTGTGCTGTGTTGATTCCAGATGTGGATCTGTCCAAGAACGATCTGTTGAGGATTCCTGAGCCGCTGTACAAAGTCAGCTCCTTAAAACACCTCAACCTCCCAGACAACCAGATATCATAACTGTCACTTCTAATTGGTACTGAATTACAGTTGTCTAGAAATAAACATTAGTTTAATTGTTATCAGAATACAGAGGTGGATGATTCTAATATTGACTTGTTTGGTAATTAAAATAACATTTTGATGTTTTTCTAACAGCAATAATATAGCAAGTCTCACTATTAATAGTTTGAGCATGCTAAAATACAACCTAGACAAACAGAGAATTGGTTTTGCCATCATGGTATGTATATATATTTATTTGTCTTGGAAATGATTTAAAGAATCTAAATTACCAGCATACATCCCCAGACAGGACTATAGTATAAGTGGGTGCTCTGTCCGTCCATCTGAGAGACAACATGGATCTTGGGATATATCAAAACAAAGTTCTGCAAATATATGGGTCAAACTTGTCATTATAAAGGAAAATGTGAACCTTTTTTATGCCCCCGGTAGGAGGGCATATAGTGATCGGACTGTCCGTCTTTCCGTCACACTTTGCGTTTAGGTTTCGAAAAATGCTCATAACTTCTATGTCCCTTGAGATATAACCTTCATATTTGGTATGCATGTGTATATGGACAAGGCCTTTCCATACGCACAAAAATTTCGACCCCTGTGACCTTGACCTTGAACTTAGGGTCCGCATTTAGGTTTTGAAATATGTGTTTAGGTTTCGAAAAATGCTCATAACCTCTATGTCCCTTGAGATATAACCTTCATATTTGGTATGCATGTGTTTATGGACAAGGCCTTTCCATACGCACACAAATTTTGACCCCTGTGACCTTGACCTTGAACTTAGGGTCCGTGTTTAGGTTTCAAAATATGCATTTAGGTTTCGAAAAAAGCTCATAACTTCTATCAAGCGTTTATAGGGGGCATAAGTCATCCTATGGTGACAGCTCTTGTTGTATAATCTTTATGTTTTTCACCTGAGGTAAAATAGTCGGGCAACTGTTGCTGAAAATAAAAACAAAAATACTAGATTTGCAAATCGGGATATAGATTTGTCCATCTGTCAATCCCTTCTTCTGAAGTATATTTCTTATTCTTGTCATACAAACAACAAATCAAAATCCAAGTACCTAATCATAAAATTGTTATGCACATTTAGAGTGATAACAGGATTATGCATTTTAATCTCTTCAGAGGACAAATGACCTGGTGGTTGCTACTTGAAATACAGTAACTCACAGTACTGGAATTACTCGAAAAGCACAAAAGTCATTAATGACCATGTGAAATTTAAAAAATAAATAACAATATAATGTTCATGGTTAACCTAGAGGTGAAATATGTGGTCCATGTTTGAAATAAAAAAAAATCTTAACCCCAATGTGGCAAATAGGAATACAACATCAGAACGAAATCTTTTTCAATGTATAAAGGTTGATATGAATTGTATTGATCATCTTTTAATCTGGAAGCGCACTCCTATCAACCAAGCCGATAATTGTCATGGTTAATAACTCACCTCCTATGCAAGATGTATCATAAGTTATGTGCTCTTTGATAAGTTTTTAAATTCTTTTTATTGGATAATTTTAAGTGTCTATTGTATTTCAGATACCTGGGTATTCCTTCAAACTCTGAAACTTGCTAGAAATAAGATTCAAACACTGCCAGTAACCAACCTTCCTATTTTTTTAAATCATTGAATCATAAAATACTTTATACATACATTTACATTTTTTTCTTCATACATATACACCTTTATACAAATACTTTATACCTACATGTACATACTAGTAATCCTACGTCTGATTACACAGAATTCTATTAGCAGTTTTTGTATCTATGAACACTAAAGTTACTAGACAAACACCTGTATGCTGTTTACAGAACTCTCTTCACAAGATGCAGTCCCTGAAGAGGTTATATTAGAACTCCAACCAGCTGGACTTTGAGGGAATCCCAGCGAGCATCGGCAAGCTGCACAATCTGGAGGTGTTCAGTGCCGCCAACAACAACATCGAGATGATACCAGAGGGGCTCTGCAGGTACTACTAATTGAGCCTTGGTCATGGAAAAAACCCACAGGCTAATCAGGGATGATGCTTTCTGCTTTAATTGAATGTTTTCGTTTAAGGAAAATTTCTTTTAAATCGAAATCCAATCTATGCGGAAAGTGTCGTCCCTGATAAGTTTTCAAAGAACGCAGCTCAATGTATTATGGCGTTGGATATTCTGTTGAGATGCTACCTGAGGGTCTGTGCAAGTATCACTAATGGAGTGATAATGCACAGGTTGTGTCAATGGATACTTTGTTGAGATGATCATAAGGGCTGTGCAGGTATCACTAATGTATTGATAATACACAGGTTGTGTCAATGGATATTTTGTTGAGATGATACATGAAGGGATGTTCAAGTATCACTAACGTATTGATAATACGCAATTGTGCATGTGGATATTTTGTTGTTGATTATAGATTTGTCTTGGGTAAATTTGTGGATCCCAGACATTGTGGACAATTAGATCACATATGGCTCTATGATAGGGTGTAATATTTTGAACAAATTGGAAAGTGCATTTGGGTACGGTTTGCATATCAGACCTAGAGGTCCTGTATTATTTGCGTGTTATGTGTAGATCTCAGGTACTCTGTGTACTTAAAAGTGGGGTGATGAAGTAGAAATTTGATGGCATCTTTATTATGTGTTAGCCTGTCATTTAATGCTGGCTAATGCAGATATTAAAGAATGCTGAATGTTTTCAGGTGTGGAAAGTTGAAGAAGCTGTTATTGAACAGTAACCGACTGATCACGTTACCTGACATACTTCATTTGCTGCCAAAACTGGAGGTGGGTACCAACAACACATGGATTTCACAGAATTTTATCAAATAGTTTCATTCATAGATGTCTGTAATATGATCAAAATGTGGCTCTTCAGAATATTTTTGGTCTGATTATATATGTAGAATGGATGTAGGTAAAATAAGAAACGTTTAGTACATTCTAATGTTAGGATCATAGTCTTGTTAGTATATTGATTTTGGTAATGATCATTCAACTTTCAACTGGTTAAATAATTGCTGATAGCTATAGAAGTCAGCAACATTTGTATCAAAATAATTAATTTGTTCCCAAAATCAGTTATTTAGCAAAAGGTCTAGGGGTCTCATTTGTTGATGATGACAAACCAATAATAATGCTAACACTGTCATGACATCTATTGTGCTTACAGACCCTGGATTTGCGAGACAACCCTAACCTTGTGATGCCTCCAAAGCCTGCTGAGATGCGGAAGGACAGGGAGTTCTACAACATCGACTTCTCACTCAATAACCAGCTGAGACTGGCTGAGGCACCCACAACGGCTGCTGCCACCTCGCCACAACGTACTGAGATTTTGTTGCTTTTTATAGTTGCAATTGATAAACGAGTCGTGCTATTTGCGATTTGTAATAGATAGGAGCCGTGTCTTGTGTACAATTGGGCTTAATGCGTCTAAGTGAAACGTTGTACTGGATCAGCTGGTCACGTTTACGTAAGCTGATCTGGATTTACACAATCTACTTTTATTGTAATTTTGGTTAAATGCAGACACTTTTTTTTACCATAAATCCATTGTAAGCAGCATTATTTTTACACAAAATCTATTTAATACAGAAATATTTTTGTATCTTGAAGAAAATCCAGCAATAATTACATTTTATGAAGTAGTATGTTTTGTTGTAAATTAAATGTGACTTTCGTCTCAGTGCATTAATTTAAAAATGGCTTGGGATATTGACTGACTTCAATCTTACCTTTTCACGCTCTGAAAGAAAGTAGAAAAGGCTATTAGCAATAATGCTGTTTGCTGCTCATCAGTATCGTAAAGTTTGAAATGAAGCCTACAAAACTTGATCTATTATAAAAGGTCATTAATTTATTTCTTGTTTTCTAAGCAACTACAATTAAGTCAAAACTGAGTGGGAAAAGGTTAAATGTCACCAATAATGCTACAAACACCATGTTGATAGGCTCATACTATTGCAGCGTCGAAGGACCCTGTGGCACGTAAGTAACGCCTGCGTCGTCGCCGTGACAAGCAGGATGAGAGTGAGAAGGTGCTGAAGGCAGGGTTCGCCAAAACCGTCGGTCCGCCGGTCCTGACCGGCAAATTTTTCTAAGGACCGACAAGTGATTTAATCGGATTTGACCGACACAATCGGATGAAAAATGGTTTCAAAAAGATCACTCAAAGTGTATAATATGTTATTGGATTACTAGAAGGTAAATGCTTTTTGTTCAACTTCTGTCAAAATCCTTTTTTTCTTACCTTTATTTTGATGTTAAAGTTGGATTAGAATTGACTATCACATGCGAGTTCAAAATCAACGGTCTTTGTTAAAAAAAGCAACCGAGTGCGTCCGCCATTTTATTTGTTCCATTCAATTTCTCCACAACAAAAACCGCATGAAAACTTGTTCAACAGGCATTTGTGAGCATTTCTGTTAAATAATTTCATTATTATATTGTTCTGGGAAGGATATATTTTAATATACACACCAACAATTTCTGAAATCAAAATTAGATTTTTCACCCGATGTACTATATTTCGGATATTTTAAAATTCGGACATAGGGATATTTATGTTTTGATTTGTTGTTGATAGTTTGTAGCAATATGTTTTGTGTTATTTCAGACAACAAGAATGGATGGTGGTAATTATCATGGGCCTTTCTATCAAGAAATAGGTGTGAAAGACATTCATTTTATTGAACCTGGAAATCAACCATCTCAGCTAAGAGAAAATATTTTAACAATAGGTGTTGTTTTAGAACTTGTGAAATCGGCTAATAAACAGAAATTGAAGTCACCCAAAGTAGTGTGAATGGGTGTGTGCAATTAAGTCAAACTTGATTGGATGTCACCCTAACTTTTCAAGAACACGGATTTGTAGAGCTGTGCAGGCTATAAAACAGTTTGACAAAAAGAAGTCTAAAAAAATACCTTTGGTTTATATGTGGCTTATTATTAATATAATAATTGTTTAGTTATATCGAATTCCGACATGTTTTTATTGTATTTTAATGTGACCAAAACCAATAAACATCAAAAAGGTACTCTCTTTTGTTGTGTTTTGCTGTTATAGTTTAGTCGGACAGTGGGACTGACAGAAACTGATTCGGACTGACAAAAATTTCAAGTCTGTCAGTCCGAATGACTGACAGATTTTTAAAGTTTTGGCGAACCCTGTGAAGGGCATGCGTGATGTGGCCAAGGACAAGGACAAGGTGGCAGAGAGGCAGCAGGAAGACGAACTCAAGGCTCTCAAGTGGTACACGGTATTGGTAGTTGAATTACTTGGTGCAACAATTTCACTAGCCCATTTGTTAGCTCGACTATTATATATGAAATATATATAGTGGAGCTACCCTACTCACCCCGACGTCGGCGTTAGCGTGCAAATGTTAAAGTTTGCGTTCCACCCCAAACAACACTTTCCTGACATACCACAATGCACTCCATCCAAACCATCCCCCATGCCCCACCCCAGAATCCCCCCCTCAAAATTTTTTTTTTGTTGTTTTGTTTTTCCTTATTTTTTAAAGATCATCTATTAAGTGACCACACACCCCCCCTGTCTATGATGGCTTACGTTATACTGTCAAGTTCTCGAATAGTCGAGCGCGCTGTTCTCTGACAGCTCTTGTTTTTTAATTTAATCAACTTTGCTTAAAACTGTCAACTCAATTTTGGAAAATAATTTATCAACTTCTCCTCAAGTTACCTGCCCATTAAGAAAATATTGAATCAGCTTTTATAGCCTAGCCCATTGCAAAAATATAGAATAAACCTCGCTTAAAAATTTCCTTCCCAGTTCAAAATTACCTGCTTTAAAAAAAAAATCCAACTTTGCTCAAAGTCGACAGTCTGTTTTAAAATGTTTAAAACCAACTGTGCTAAAATATTCCAGTCCCATTGAAAAAAAAATTGAATCAATTTTGCTTAAAATAATCCAACCATATTGGACTCATTTAATCATCATTGCTACAATTAGCCATTTTAAATAGAACAAATATAAGCAACTTTGCTCAAAATTGCCAATCAATGTTCAAAATATTGTATCAATCTTACTAAAAATTACCAACCATTTTCAAAAATATTTAAATAAATTACAAATGTGGTTACTTTTACATTCATAACCATGTGGGAGTATGGCGTGCTATTGATGCTTATGTCATTTAAACATTCAATTACAAGTAAATTGAATAAAAGATTAAAATCAATAGCTACGCAATAAAAGCTCTTAACTTTGTTGTGTTTTTTTTATTTTGGCCGGAGTCATTGAATGAAATCATGTTGCATTTCTTCTTTGGTAGTTTGTAAACATCTCCATTTCACTGAATATTTCAGGCCCAAGAAATGAAATGAGAACCTGAACCGACCTCACCTGGACTACAGTAAGATCTTCGAGGAGAAACTTCAGCGATTAGTAAAGTCATTTTCCCTACTCTCCATATGATACATTTTTTTATGAATTTAAATAAAATATTAACTCATGACAAATATATCTATTTATCATATTCATTATTTATTGCAGGCATATTGCACTTGTATCGGTACTATTGTTAATTTATCTGTAATGCATGTTTATTATACATGATATATTTTCAGGTCTGTCCTGTTGGGAAATTGAAAACGTTCTACCTAACCAAGTAGAAGAAGTTGTGTATTAGGAATCTTTCACAAGATTTGGAATAATAAATGTCAAGCTTTGGTGTTTTAGCTATGGTAAAGTGAGATGATAATATACAGCATGTATTCATTTTGTTGCATACGTTCATATGCTTGTCTGAATATGATCTGAAAAAAATTGACATTCGTATGGATATGTAGAATTAGTCAACTACAGTTATTGTAATAGTTTATTGTAGGTATAGTTATTTTCATTTGTGTCATGTTTCAGTCTCGATTGGCAAGTTTTATGAGGCAGATTGCTACATCATCTTAAAGACGTACATTGATGAGTCCAACAGCTTGAACTGGCAGATCTTCTACTGGATTGGAGAGCAAACCACTGTAAATATTAGCTTAACACACCTCTGTTATAAAAAACAAGGACTTATTTAACATGAAAGTTTGTACATTTCAGTTTATTTTATTTAACATTTAAGCAGCGATATATTCTTTTAATACTTATGCCTGTGTCTGCTTACGATAATTAAATGTGCTAAAGGTTTCTCGAAAAACATAATTTTCCTTGTTAGAAATGCTAAGATAATTTGCAAGCTTTTCTTAGCCTTGTGTTCCAAATGCATACATGCTATAAAAAAAAATTCACAATCTTAAATAAATTGCATGTGCTTTTCACAGCTGGACAAGAAAGCGTGTGCGGCGATACATGCAGTGAACCTGCGTAACTTACTGGGGGCTGAGTGCAGATCAATACGAGAGGAGATGAACGATGAGTCAGATGAATTCCTTGACCTGTTTGAGAACCCAGTCTCGTACATTGGGGGAGGGCGCACTTCTAGCGGCTTCTTCACTGTTGAGGAACTGGTATGCATGATTACCTCATCTTTCAATAAAGCTACTAGTATCGGTTATGATACTAATTTTCTCTTATTTATTTTTAATTGTCATTCACATTGGTTTGCAATGTGATGGAATCAGTAGAAAATGCCCTAATTATTTTATTCTAAGTTACCTGACTAAATGATACAATTCCAGTAACTTATTTAATCTGATTGCGTTTGGAACCTTTTCATGCACAAAAAAGGATCTGGAACAGTTGTTTCTGAGCTTCCACGATCGTGTTATTTCTTTTTAAACCCCGTAGAAAAATCTTAATATACCGGTACCTTATTAGTATATTTCATTAATTTTGGCTGAGCATGTGTTTGCTACTTATATACATTGTATGATTTAATGTATGCTTCTAACTTGATATATTAAAGTGCAGTTTATATTCATCTTAAGATATCTTCTATGAAAACCAATCTAAAGTTTTATCCAATTGTTTTCCTCATAATAATTTCTTGTGTGAACGTGTACTTTTTCAGTCTTATGATACAAAAGTGTACAGAGCTATTGGTGTCCAGTCAGTACACATGGAAAGGGTATGTCGTCTGTATCCATGTATAACTATTGTTCCCACCAAAGTAAGCACTTGTCATGATGCACATCTTTTTGTACAGTGGTGAGTTTAAGTTCAATCTAAGTTCTTGGGTCTATTACCTTTAATTCTTATCTGTTTAAAGTACTATGTACCAATATCTAAAGTGGTTAGTTGTTCAGCAATTGGTTTTGTGCATAGCATAATAAAGCAAAATATTACTGTCAACTCCAAGTGAATATTACAAATTCATTTCATGTTTATATAGTCATATTAGAAAAAGATGGGCTTATCCGCATTTCTTGTAACTATGCTGATAAAACCTATTTGCTTTAAAGAGACAAATTATACACGTATTGAATAGCTGTTGTATTGTTGTGTGTCTGTTTTGTAGATGCCTGCCACAATGGGTCTTTTGGACCCTAGATTTGTGTACCTGGTGGACACTGGCCTGTGTATGTACATATGGGTTGGAAACAAATCCAATGGCGTCACAAAACCAAGTCTAGGTAAGAGGTTTCCTTTCTGAAATAGAAGTTTCTAAATGTGGTTGCGTGTTTACATCAAACATTTATTATATCCATGCAAACTAAGTATGAGAGGGTTTATATTAAAGTCTTTCTGTTGAATATTCAGCTAAAAATGTTAAAAGTTTGTGGAGCAAATTTCTTCTCTAGGGATAAAATCGAACTTGAATTGTGTCATTTTCATTAATTGTAGATGTGCAAGCTACTTTTTCATCCACATTGATCCACACATGTCTGATTAATATGCGCTTGAACATAGCAGACAATGGTGCAGGGGAATTAGTCAAAAGCTCCAGTTATCTCTGCATTATTATGTACATTTATCTTTCTCATGGAGGTTCTGATTTTACCACAGAGTTTTAGTACATGAGTTTGTCAGGAATTTTACATACAAAGCTGTGATTTGATTAGCATGATATAAGTATTTATACAAACATCATTTGGTTTCAACATTAATTTCAATGACTGGTTTGAGTAAATTCATATTGTAGGTGAATACAAAGATACTGAACACTATTTCAGACTGATAGCAGAGAAGATTAACAAGAATGATCGGAAGTCTAAGGCCGAGATAGAAGTCCTGGCCCAGGGGGCTGAGGTGCCAGCATTCTGGAGAGCACTCAATGTTATGAAGACTGAGGATAAGAAACCTTTCAAGGTAGGAACACTGTATACATGGCTAGTGGAAGAGCGGTCATGTTGAAAACAGGGATCTTGTGTGTCTTGTAATAGAGGTGCAAAATATGGGTGTATCATTTCCCTTTCTGTCTTCAGGAGTTGAAATGTTATGAAATTGTCATCATGTTGAACACTGTGAGCCCATAGACTTATATTGCATTCTTTCTAAGTATGCTTTCTATGTTCTATAGCGTAGTTCCTATTGTTGATTGGCAAATTTTGATGTAGGAATAGAGCATAATTATGATTTTTTTTCTGCATCTGTTTTGAAAATAAGTTAAAGTAATCTATTTTGGTTCAGTTCCGGCTGTCCAGTTTTTCTAGTTTTTCTACTTGTTCCTAGTTTTAATGCCCCCGGTATTTTCCCGAAAGGCTTTAACATATTGACCTGATATTTGGTGTGTTAGTCTACCTTCGGGACAGATGAAGTGTAAATTTTGTTCCAGTCCATTGATTTCTTGGAAAAGTTATGGACCTTGGATTTTGACATTTTCTCTTTAATTACCGTTTTCTAGAGATTTTTTGTGAAATGCTTTAAGATTTAGCTGATTGTTTGTATTTAAGTCCACCTACATGACTTACAGATAAAGTGTGAGTTTTGTTTATGGTCAATTGATTTTGGGGGAAGTTATGAGCCTTGGACTTTGCAATTTTCTGTTTTCTGGAGTTTTTTTACAAAATGGGTTTAGATATTTTGTTGATTTTTGGTATGTTAGTCAATCTACATGACTTAAAGATGAAGTGTGAGTTTCGTTCTAGTCTATTGGGTTTGATGAGCTTAATGGCATTGGGCTTATAAATAGTCTCTATAATAATCGTTTCTAGGAAGTTTTATACGAAAAACTTTTAAGATATTTAGGTGATTTCTTTTTAGGTAAATCAACAAGACGTACATGGAGTGTGAGTTTCGTTCTGGTCCATTAATTTTTTGGCAAAGTTTTGGGCCTTGGACATAGAAATTTTCCGTTTTCCGTAGTTTTTTTTTTACAAAACGCTATCAAATATTTTGCTATTTTTTGTTAAGTGAGTCTACCTACATGACTTACAAATGCAGTGCAAATTTCGTTCTGGGCCATTGATTTTTTGTGAAGTTACGGGCCTTGGACTAAGACATTTTCTATAAAATAGCTGCTGTGCGGCTTCAAAGCGCAGTAGGGGGCATTGTGTGTCACAAATACAGGTCTTATTTTATTTGCTCATAGTTTTTGTCTAGTATTTCTGTTTTGTTTGTTTTGTTTCAGCAATATTTTGAGATGTTTGATACACGACTGTTGTAGGACTGAAGTACTGTTTAAGATGGCAAAAAATCAAATATACACATATTTTTATTTATAATGAAGCCATGAAGCTTCTCATTTTTACAATTCACCATTGTGTTTTGTAGGAGTGGATCCCAGATGACTATGAGATTCCCGAGGCTCATCTCTACAAGGTCGGCCTAGGCATTGGGTACCTGGAACTGCCACAAGTTGTGGGCTTCATTTTCACCATTACCTATGCAATTATGTTGTACATTATGTGAAAACATTATTTGATCAATTTCAAATGAATTAAAAAGACTCACTATCTACAAAAAAGCTATGTGCAAACCTGTCTTTTGGTACATTAGACGCGGGGTTGGGAGCAAGCTTAATCATAATTTAGTAGGTGCATCAACATCAGGGGACAATCCAAGATTCAGAAGTTCTTGTTTATATTACTGTCATAATGTATTCTATGGGGCTCTCCTTCAATTTACCAAATACCTTTCCTTCTTAGAAGAGATACCCGAAGGAAAGCTAAAGCAAAAGCTTCTAGACACCAAGCAGGTCTACATTCTCGACTGCAAGACAGATGTTTTCGTGGGATAGGCAAGAAATCAACACGCCTGATCCGTGCTGCGGCTCTCACACTATCGTAAGAGTTGAATAGCATGTAAGAGAGGCCAGACTACTGCAGCGTGGCGCGGTGTCTGGAGGGGACAGAGCCCCAGATCTTCAAGACTCAGTTCATAGGCTGGGATGATGTCATACCCGTGGACTACACACGTACAGCGGAGTACATCATTAGGAGAGGGGCTGACATGAAGGTAACACTCATAGCATTTGTTATCATGTTGTGAACAAAATGCATCTTGTTTCTTCTTTTTTTTGGAGTTTGGATTTACACTGTTTTAGTCAAAGTTATTGCCAAAAAGTATAAATATTATTAAGTATTTGGCTAATTTACTATTAACAACAAATATTGATTGAACTTACTTTTCCATAAGGATCATTTAAATTGAACAGTGTACCTACAAACCTTGCAGTCTGTGCTGACCAACTTAACTGTTCAGTATTTACATATATCTATAACAAACTTGTATACATCATATTCTAATGCTATAAAGCTGTTGTACATGTATGTGATATGTGCAGGTGATAATGGAGCGAAACAAGTTGAAGACAGACCTGTCAGCCCTGTTCATGGCCAGGCAACCCTCCATGCCCACGGAGGAGGCTGTAAGTCGACCATTACATCAGTCTGTTTCACACATTTGTCATCTTCATTTTTCTAAAATTTGGAATAACTTAGCTTTCCAAGACTATCTTCTTACAGAATCTTAAGGGTTGTCAGACAAATGTCACTTTTGTCAGTAACCAAAAACAACAGAGAACAAGTTCATAGGGTTATTATACTAGTTTTAAATTGCAAGTGTTGAATCAACTCTATTTATTGAAACATTTTCATAGTTACAAGTGGAGCAGATGCCATTTTTGCAAAATATGATTATTGATGAATATAATTATAATTACACAATTGATTAGGAAAAAAGTGACAATTTGTTTATGAATATTATTAGTGATTAAGGATTAAAGACAATGATCCAGGTCCTTTAAACAACAGGCATGGAAGAGTTAAATCATTTTCAAATCTTGATTGAAATTTAATGTCATACCATTCATTTATTGGCTGCGTTTCTTTTAAATTATTTGTTTGTAAACATTTGTAAAAGACCACTCACCTTCTCATTCTGGTAGTGAAAACAACGAGTAAAAAAAGATCTTTTTTTGTCCTGACATATGTCTTTTCATCTCTGGTCTCTGAAAATATTTTTGGAAAAACCCTTTTCTAAACATAGCATTTGTTAATTTCTGTAAACAATCTGTAAATAAAAATGGCAAAAACATTATGTAGGGAACCTCCAATACTTATCACCCTTTGAAGTTGGTCAATCAGAATGCCTTAAATTGTGGGAAACCAATTATTACCAGAGGAATAAGGCGATTGATTTCATGAAATTGTATCGAATTAATTCAGAATAAAAAAATATTTTTTCAAACTTGCTGAAAGACCAGTATCTCATTAATGGTAAATGCAAAAAAATGGGCATTACATAACTGTTCACCTTATAAAGATGATGTGTTTGCTTAATGTCTTTCTCCAAAGGTCAAATATACACTGTCATTTTTAAAATACTCACAATATGACTGTCATAATTGACTATCAACAGGTTGTGTTGCCAATAGCCTTCTAGTTTTCTCAGTCTTTTATGTCTTTCATGGAACAGCTCATATATACATGTATTTGCAAGGCAACAGGCCAGTCAGTTCAACTTCAGGTTGACTAAGTTATAAAAATTGTGAACATTGAAAATGGAGTTTAATTAGTTAAGTATTGCGTGAAAGTTTTAAAGGAAGGAAGTAATTTTCTACGTTGAGTTCATGGATAAATAAATTCATCAGTAACTGAATTTTTAATATGGCTGTACTTTTTTTTATATTGCATGTTTCATGTGCACTTTGTAACAATTTCAGGAGAATCTGATTGAGGAATGGAATGAAGACCTGGATGGTATGGAGGCCTTTGTTCTTGATGACAAGAAGTGTGTAAGGCTTCCAGAGGATGAGATAGGTAACCATTAAGATGTAACACTGTAAATCAAGCTTTAGTATTACAGAGAATACAATTTAATGTAGGTGATTCTTATTTCCCAGTTTTTCTCCAACCTTCTATGTTTGTTTAAAGTGTTTTCTTGAAAATCAAATATGGCGGTACCGATTGAGCTAATTGCATAATTGCTTAATTGTAAGTGATAAGAAACCTTGTACCTTCAAGTTGCAAGTGCCAATATGACATGCTTTAAAAAAAACAGACAGACCATTACACAATTGTGACCATAGTTCAGTTCTCAACTGGAATATTAAATGCTAAAGAAACCTCAAACAACTACAGTTCATGACATTCTTAAGCAGAAAAAAGGTGTTTTTTTTTTAATTAGGTGTGCTAGCTAAAAGTCTGCACAGCCAACATGGTATGGCCACACTGGCTTGTGTTTTTTCTGGAGTTTTCAAAAGCAAGCACTAAAACTGTTATGTAATCCTCTTATTTCAGGTGTATTTCACAGCCTGGACTGCTATGTCTTCATGTCATTGCAGGTACATTTCACAGCCAGGACTGCTATGTGCTCATATCATTGCAGGAATATTCCACATCCAGGACTGCTATGTGTTTATGTCATTGCATGCATATTCCACAGTGAGGACTGCTATGAGTTCATATCATTGTAGGTATATTCCACAGTGAGGACTGCTATGTGTCCATATCATTACATGTATATTCCACAGCCAGGACTGCTATGTGTTCATATCATTGCAGGAATATTCCACAGCCTGGACTGCTATGTGTTCATGTCATTGCATGTATATTCCACAGTGAGGACTGCTATGTATTCATATCATTGCAGGTATATTCAACAGTGAGGACTGCTATGTGTCCATATCAGTGCATATATATTTTACAGCAAGGACTGCTATGTGTTCATGTCATTGCATGTATATTCCACAGTGAGGACTGCTATGTGTTCATCGACTGCTATGTGTCCATATCATTGCAGGTATATTTCACAGCCAGGACTGCTATGTGTTCATGTCATTGCATGTATATTCCACAGTGAGGACTGCTATGTGTCCATATCATTGCAGGTATATGCCACAGTGAGGAGTACTATGTGTTCATTTCATTGCAGGTATATTCCACAGTGAGGACTGCTATGTGTCCATATAATTGCAGGTATATTGCACAGCCAGGACGGCTATGTGTTTATGTCATTGCATGTATATGCACAGTGAGGACTGCTATGTTTCCATATCATTGCAGGTCTATTCCACAGCCAGGACTGCTATGTGTTCATGTCATTGCATTTATATTCCACAGACAGGACTGCTATGCGTTCATGTCATTGCATGTATATTCCACAGTGAGGACTGCTGTGTTCATGTGATTGCAGGTATATTCCACAGTGAGGACTGCTATGTGCTCATGTCTATGTGTTCATATCATTGCAGGTATATTCCACAGTGAGGACTGCTATATGTTCATGCCATTGCATGTATATTCCACAGTGAGGACTGCTATCTGTTCATGTAATTGCAGGTATATTCCACAGTGAGGACTGCTATGTGTTCATATTATTGCAGGTATATTCCACAGTGAGGACTGCTATGTGTTCATGTGTCGTTACTGGATACCAGAGGAGGTGCCAGAGGATGAAGATGAGGATGCAGAACTCCCAGAAGAGCAGATCAAGTGTGTGGTTTACTTCTGGCAGGGCAGAGATGCTGGCAACATGGGCTTCTACAGGTTTACATTCAGGTTAGTAATGTGGGCTTCTACAGATTTACCTTCAGGTAATTTACATGGGCTTCTACAGGTTTACCTCTAGGTAAGTAACATGGGTTCGACAGGTTTACATTCAGGTAAGCAGCATGGGCTTCGACAGGTTTACATCCAGGTTAATAACATGGGCTTCTGCGAGTTTACCTTAAGTTAAGTATCATGGGCTTCTACAGGTTTACATACAGGTAAGTAACATGGGCTTCTACAGGTTTGCCGAAAGGTAAATAACATGGGCATCTAAAGGTTTACCTTCAGGTAAGCAACTTGTGCTTCTGCAGAGTTACATTCAGGTAAGCAACATTGGCTTTAACAGGTTTACCTTCAGGTGAGTAAAATGGGCTTCCGCAAGTTTACCGTCAGGTACGTAGCATGGGCTTCTACATATTTACCTTCAGGCAAGAAACATGGGGTTCCACAGGTTTACCATCAGGTAAGTAGCATGGGCTTCAGACAGGTGTTATCGGGTCTTTTTCATGACAGTGGCATATTAAAACTTCAACAATGTTATACTTTTGGAACTAATCCTGGAATAACATTAAGTCCTGTTATAGCATTTGCTAAGATATCTGTTGAATGTTGAATGTACATACGATTGCAGTGTATCCAGTTGACATTCATTTATTGCATTTGCATAGAACTTCTAAGCTATCAATGTCTCCAACAGGGGAAGTATCCACTGTGACTATATTCGTGTATTTTGACATACTTAATACATACATGATGACATGAGGGACATTTTACACCAGATATCAAAAGCTCACAAAGTCTTCATCTGTTGCCCAGCTTGCAGAAGAAGTTTGAGGCCCTGTTTGGTGACAACCCGGAGGTGGTGCGCACCAATCTACCGCAGGAGAACCTCAAGTTCATGTCACACTTCACGCGCAAGTTCGTCATCCGCCGGGGCAATAGAACGCAACCCGGCAAGGGTGATGCCAAGGCCCAGGTGGAGTTCTTTGAACTACGGGCGAATGGAGGCATCATATCCACCAGGTGTATACAGGTAGGAATGTCACATTAGTATTTTCATGTTTTTTGTGTGGTAAGAAGCCATGTTCAGCATCACATTAATAATAAAGTATTGTTGGTTGATTTGTATAAGGCTTATTTTTATAATGCTTGGATTTTGGTTCTATGCATTGCTTTTTAAATCATAAGGTAAGCTTACTTGAGAACATAGTGTTCTATTTTGGCCAGTCTTTGACAGTGTCTGGCGTTGTATATCCTCCGGTTCAGTCATCACTTTAAAGCCTGTTACCTCTCTAGAGACCACATTTTTCATCCCATCTTGATGAAACATGGTCAGAATATATATCTTGCCATTGTCTAGGCTGACTTTGAATCTGGGTTTTGTTTCTTTAAAAACTAGGTCACAAGGTCAAATCTAAAAATAAGCTTCTTTCCACAATAGAAGCCATATTTATTACACAATCTTTATGAAATCTCGTCGAAATTTTTATCTTAATAATATCAAGGCCTTGTTTGTATCTAGGTCACTTATGTAGGTAAAAAAAAACTAAGTCATCATTTCAAGTTTTTCACAGGCATCATATTTTCATATTGGGTGTACCGTTAACTCATGTGAGCTCTTCAGGGCCATGATGGCCCTCTTGTTCTTCATAAGGTCAGAAGCTTTTCTTACAAGGTAACTTTAAATAATATCTCTGATGTAAATAGCTAACTTTTGTCCTGTCATTACATTAATGCTTGAGAAAGAATGGTTCTAAGTAATTCTTCTTACTTGCCCCGTATGCTGATATACAGGGTATTAAATATATATTAGCAAAGAGTCATGCTGTCACCCAATATTAATTAATTGAAAATCTTTCACACAGTTCAGGTTCAGTAAAAACCTGTTTTTGTCACAAACGGTTTAATTTATTGTTTGTTTGTTTTTTACAATCTTTTTTCATTTGAACACTTCTTTGTATTGTTGATAAGGCCACATGCAGCTTTGTTGAACTCGTGTTTCTGGTAAGGTCTTAAATATTCCATACACACTGGATAAGTGAAATATATGTAAATTTTAAATTTTTGTAGTATTGCACAGTCACTAGAAAAAGATATGTAATGTTCTGGTTTGTAAACTCAAATGTATGCATGCATACCATACATTTCATGGAATCAACATGTTAAGGTGATGACCTTTTTTGGACAATACGTTTGCAAACAATTAATAGTAAGCGAGTAATGCCTCAGTCACACATAATCCGGTCACCGGCCGATGTGTACGATCTCCAGGCATCGGGAAGACTGGACACGTCGGAGCCGTCCGCCGTCCGATGAGTGACAAAGTATAAAACCTCAGTCACAAATAGACACCGATCACCGTCCGATCAGCGACCGAAGTTTTTTTTCGCTAATCGGGCTGGCGCCGGCCGATGATCACACGCACATCGGGTCATTTTGTAGCATCGGGCGGCGTCCGGATTAATTTTTTATATCACAGTTTGTTTTACCCGACATCGGGCCCGGGAAGGAATCGAGTTGAGATCGAAAAAAGATCGGACGATCAACGAACTGTTTTCGCCCGGCGTGCGCCCGACATCGGATTCATTGTACGTGTATCATAACGAGCAACGTCCGGCGTCCGTCGGGCATCGTGCGGAGGCCCTCCGGCAATCAGACGGTCGCCGGCCGATGTATATGCCTCTGGGAAATACCTTTACTTTTGCCGATACACGTTCCATGAATCCGATGTCGGGCGATACCCGTGCGTTGATCGTCCGATCTTGATTCGATCTCAACTCGATTCCTTCCCGGGCCCGACGTCGGGTACATTTTTAAGTGAGACTTAAAATTAATCCGGACGCCTGATGCTACAAATTTGCCCGGTTTCCGTGCGATCATCGGCCGGTCGCTAGCCCGATGAGCGGAAAAATACGTCCGCCGCTGATCGGACGGTGATCGGTGTCTATTTGCGACTGAGGTATAACATATGATTAGCTGTTAAAAAAACATAACAAAAGAATATAATAATTATGCACACATGGGTAAATTGCAGCTAAATCTTGATGGTTCCATTTGACACGGAGGACCTCAATGGAGTGGCCTATGTCTGGTGTGGCAGCAAAGCCAACCATGAAGACGCCAGTCTGGCTGAGCAGATTGCCTTCGCCATGTACAAGGTATGCCATCACTTGCAACAGGCACTGAGTGGTAGTTATTATTTAAGCGGGGCTTTGGTTTCACCAGACTTAATACATGTGTGGTCCACAATTAGACTGTGCAGTCAGCATAGACAAATCACGGATGACACTCTCCACTTAAACAGTATTTTTTGTTTAAATTAAGGGTCTTTTAAACGAAAATCAAGTCCAGGCTGAAAGTGTCTACCAAGATAAGCCTGATATGCATGCATTCAGCCCAGTTTTCGCTGTAGGCAGCTAATTTAAAAAGAATTTCGTGTTCATAAATTGTTTGTTTTCATAAATTGTTTTACTCAGTCTCATGATAAGAATGATGAATAAAATATGTATAACTAGAGAAGTACTTTATTAACAAGTGATCTTACAGAAATGTGTCCTTTTTATTAGCTCGGCGTTTTTTCGGAAAAAAACCGATGTATTGTCATAGCCAGCTCGGCGTCCGACGTCCGCGTCGTGCTTAAACCTTAATATTGGCTCTAAAATCAAAGTTTTTTCACCTACAACTTTGAAACTTCATACGTAGATGCACCTTGATGAGTTCTACACGCCACACCCATTCTGGGGTCACTAGGTCAAGGTCACTGTGACCACTTAAAAAAATATTCTGACAAGCTTTCATTTATTCAAAACTGCACCCGTAGCTGAGCGTGGCACCCGTTATGCGGTGCTCTTGTTGTTAAGTATTCCTCATACAGATGATTTTAATAAACTAAAAATTCTTTTTTTTTTACAAAGTTTTCAGCTAGCTACAAAAGTCATTTAAAAACTGAACCAAGCTTTGGTAGTAAAAAGGGTCTTTATTTAAAACCATTGCTGTTTTTAATGACGCTTAGTGGCAAAACTGATTATGACTGGTTTCATCATGACTGGTGCAGTTTCATGGCGTTTGTTGAATTTTAAAAGTACATGTTTATGACAGTGAAATTATGTGCTATTCAATCATGAATCAGGAATAATGAACACAATACACACATATTGGATAGTCAGCAAGCATGTTGCACCAATCATGAAGTATAAACGAAAAGACATAAACCATGTTGAAATTGTCACGAAGAATATTAGAATAAACATCATAATGTTAGTATTCACTATGAATGGTGTAATTATACCCTCACAATCGAAGTTTAGGGGGTATATAGGAGTGAGCTTGTCTGTCGGTCTGTCGGTCGGTCCGTATTAAGTGTCCGCTCTCTAATTCAAGTAGTTTTTATCCGTTCTTCACCAAACTTGGTCAGAAGTTGTATCTACATGATGTCTAGGCCAAGTTCGAACATGGGCCTTGTCGGGTCAAAAACTAGGTCACGGGGTCACTCAGTGCGTTTTTAACATTCAGCATGTTGTCCGCTCTCTAATTCAAATAGTTTTCATCCAATCTTCACCAAACTTGGTCAGAAGTTGTATCTAGATGATTTTTAGGCCAAGTGCGAACACGGGCCTTGCCGGGTCAAAAACTTGGTTACGGGGTCACTTAGTGCGTTTTAAACATTCAGCATATTGTCCGCTCTATAATTCAAGTTGTCTTCATCCGATCTTCACTAAATTTGGTCAGAAGTTTTATCTAGATGATCTTAAGGCCAAGTTCGAACATGGGCCTTGCCGGGTCAAAAACTAGGTCACCGGGTTACTTAGTACGTTTTACACATTGAGCATGGTGTCCGCTCTCTATTTCAAGTAGTTTAAATCCGATCTTCACCACACTTGGTCAGAAGTTGTAACTAGATGATGTGTAGGTCAAGTTCGAACATGGGCCATGCCGGGTCAAAAACAAGGTCATCGGGTCACTTAGTGCTTTTTAAACATCACAATGTTGTCCGCTCTCTAATTCAAGTAGTTTTCATCCAATCTTCACCAAACTGGGTCAGAAGCTGTATCTAGATGATGTCTAGGTCAAGTCTGAATATGGTACATGCCGGGTCAAAAACTAGGTCATGGGGTATCTAAGTGCGTTTTAAACCTCACCATGTTGTCCGCTCTCTAATTCAAGTAGTTTTCATCCAATCCTCACCAAACTTGGTCACACGTGTTATCTAAATGATCTCTAGGACAAGGTTGAACATGGGCCATTCCGGGCCTAAAACTAGGTCACGGGGTCACTTAGTGCGTTTTTTTAACATTCAGCATGGTGCCCGCTCTCGAATATTCAAGTAGTTTACATCCGATCTTCACCAAAATTGGTCAGAAGTTTTATGGAGATGATCTTAAGGCCAAGTTAGAACATGGGCCTTTCTGGATCAAAAACTAGGTCAAGGGGTCACTTAGTGCGTTTTAAAAATTGAGCATGGTTTCCGCTGTTTTTTGTGAAGACGACATGCAAAATATTATGTGTCAATACGGCATGTGGGGGTATTCGTCACGTCTGTGACAAAGCTCTAGTTATCTAAGTCATGTGTGTCCCAAAACTAGATCACCGTGTTGTTGTTGTTTTTAAAAACCGTGTTACCTTTTTAGTTACCACATGTTTGACTCAATCTTAATTGAACCAGGCCATAATGTTCATCTTGACTATATCTAGGCTGAAATTCAATCTGTTTCAAGTGCATCAAAAATCTAGGTCTCAAGATAGATATTTACACTCTAGGGGAAACATTTATGACTCAAGCTTGATGAAACTTTGTCAGAAGGTTTATTTTGACAATGTGGACAATTGGTGTCTGGGCACTTAGGTGAGTGATGAAGGGCCATCTATGACTTCTTGTTTGTTATGTATTGTTTGTACTGGAAAAAGAGGGAGTTTTTTTATTCAGAATATCATTAAAAGGTACAAAAATAGATCTGTTAGGTTCTTTAAAAATATTTTATATCAATGTGTATTCTCTAAATCCTTTGTGATTATAATTATACTACATTGTGTCATATATTTTTGAAGTAATTATGGACTGTCACAATACCAGTATGTGTTACAAAATATTGGCTTCCACATAACTATGTATAAACATGTTAATCCGGTCTTTCGTATATCATGTGTGTGTGTGTGTGTGTGTGTGTGTGTGTGTGTGTGTGTGTGTGTGTGTGTGTGTGTGTGTGTGTGTGTGTGTGTGTGTGTGTGTGTGTGTGTGTGTGTGTGTGTGTGTGTGTGTGTGTGTGTGTGTGTGTGTGTGTGTGTGTGTGCGTGTGTGTGTGTGTGTGTGTGTGTTGATATGTGTGACTGAATTTATAAAGGTAAGCAGGTATATGTGTAGTATTCTACATGACTTTTTTGAGTGAGAGTTCTTCCATCATGTTATGACATGTTGTCTGTTTAATAGATACTATATAAGCTCTCATTTTTCTACAGAACCATACTGTTTAAATTAAATATATATATATATATATATATATATATATATATATATATATATATTGCTGGTTATTGTTAATTCATTGATTGTTTGCATCCATAGATTTGTTTTAAGTCCTCATATTTGTTTATGCCTTCTGGCAATGTCATCAAAAAATTGCATTTGTACCGCTTGTTATTTTGAATCTCCTATACGAATAATAAATTGTAACACAGTGTTATGTTTAAAATTGTAAACAATTTAGAGAATATGGCATTTTATGAAAGATTAAAATTACTCAATGTAGTTTAAATGCACTTTAACTCAATCAATGTTGACAATTAACTCATACTTTTTTGTTACCTGATCTGCATACAATTTAGTCACTCACCATCCAACAGTTCTCTTAAAATATTGCATTGAAACAGTTTGAAACTTTTTTGTGTATTATTATATGCTGTAGCGTGATTAGTTCAATGACAGAAACATATAAATGAGCCTCCAACAGACATGTTTCATTTTCAACAGACCATAATGAGGCATACTTTTGTATATATAAACAAACGAGTAATTATTGCCCTATGACAATAGACATCTTTATACTGATTGATTCTTGTGAGGCAGATTATTTACTGATGTAAACTCTTGTTTTAAAAGATATAAAACCAGTTGACTGATGTCAATAAACTCTTTTTTTTAATTTGTGCGTGACTAATCGTGCATTATAACAAGCACATAACTTGAAATATTGATTTAAAAAATGAAATGTAGTGAAACATATACAGCGTCAGAGCTTCATCTATGATTTTCATAGCAGTAAAAGCAGTTTAGAAAATGTACGTTAAATCTTTATATATGCTTGTATAAAAGTGAACGCATATTTGCTCACTCACCGAAATAATATAATTGGTACATTTATTGGGGTAAGTCCTAAATGTTCTGTTAAAGATTGATGGACATAAAGAAGTTTGTCTGGATAAGGCTTTATTTCATTACTTCAAACAAAAAGGACATTTACTGATTCTTCTCTGATCTGTTCAAGAAGTGCATTGCTGCTAAACTCGTGGCCATGCATATACGGAGGGAACAAGGGCACAAATCAAGTCGTAAATTTAGAAATGTACGGTCAAATCTTTGACAATAAATGAAGTCTTATTGTTTTCATTGTTCACATTTTCATATTTCTCATCATGGGATTGGACAAAAACTACCTTGTTGGTGTCCAAATTAGGTTTTATGTGCTCATGGTGAGCTTTTGTGATTGCCTTTTGTCCGTCGTGCGGCATCAACATTTGTCTTGTTAAACCTCTAGAGGCTACATTTATTGTTCGATCTTCATGAAATTTGGTCAGAAGATTTGTGCCAATGATATCTTGGACTAGTTTAAAAATGGTTCAGGTTGGTTGAAAAACATGGCCGTCAGAGGGCGGCGCCTTTTTCCGTATATTGCTATAGTTAAACCTTGTTAATACTCTATATTGAGGCAAGATTTATTGTCAGAACATCATGAAAACTTGGTCAGAAGATTTGTCCCAATGATATCTTGTACTAGTTCGAAAATGGTTCCAAACATAGCCACCAGGGGGGCGGGGTATTTTCCCTTTTATGGCAATAGTAAAATCTTGCTAACACTCTATAAGTCACATGTATAGTCCAACCTTCGAAAATTATTCTGTTCTGTTGAAAAACATGGCCGATAGGGGGTGGAGAATTTTATATGTCTATAGTACAACCTTCTTAATATTTTAGAAGCCAAATTTATTGTCCGAGCATCATGAAACTTGGTCAGAAGATTTGTCCCAATGATATCTTGGACTTGTTCGAAAATGGTTCTGGTTGCTTGAAAAAAAAGACCCTAAGGGGGCGGGGCATTTTTCTTATATGGCTATAGTAAAACCTTGTTAACAATCTAGAGGCCACATTTATTGTCCGATCTTCATGAAACTGGTAAGAAGATTTGTATCTTCGACAAGTTCGAAAATGTTTCCGCCATGGGGCGGAGAATTTTTCTTATATGGCTATAGTCAAACCATGTGAACACTCAAAAGTCGCCTTTATTGTCCAATCTTCATGAAACTTGGTCAGAACAGTGGTTTTAATGATATCTTGGATGAGTTCGAATATTGTTTCGGCCTGTTGAAAAACATTGCCGCCAGGGTCGGGGAATTTATCCTAATATGGCTATAGTTAAACCTTGTTTGCACACTAAAAGTTAATAGTTAACTATTCATGAAATTTGTCAGAACATTTGTTCTAATTATTTCTTGGGCTCCACAGAACAGGTCAGTTCCTTTGTATCTCAGATGAGCGACTTTGAGCCTTTCAAGGCCACTTGTTTACTATTTGTATTTACCATACAACAGTTATACACCAGCGCTATATAATTTTTTAATAGCAGATGGAAATTGAGACGGTGTTAAAGAACATTTTCAATTGTGCGAATTTTCTCACGTAAAAGGCGGTTCAACTGACGTGCATAGTCTATTATGGCCTACATTGTATTATCAATATTGTTTATTATTAGTCAATATTGAATTAAAAATGTAGTTTCTGTCACAAACGTACCCCCAAGTTGATACATTATGGATTGCGGATATATTATGAAGCTAGCCTACATAAATGTCATCTAACCGACAAAATAACGAACATCTAATATGAACGTACTTGACAAATTATCAGTTTCTTTCAGAAATAATATAACTAATATTTTCCGCAAATTACCAATCCAGCGACCTATGGTCAATTTTGTGTTTTACAAGAAAAATGAGCAAAATTAATTAATTCATGTTTTAATACTGCTTATTGTCCCCTACCGGTGAAACCCGAGGGGACTTATGGTTTGCGCTTTATGTGTCCGTCAGTCAGTCTGTCACACTTTTCTTGATCCTGCGATAACTTTAAAAGTTCTTCATATTTTTTCATGAAACTTGAAACATTGATAGATGGCAATATGGAGATTATGCATGTCATTTCATTTTGTTCTTACGTCAAACATTCTAGTTGCTATGGCAACAAATATAAAAAATCTGACAATAGTGGAGTTTCACCGGTAGGGGACCATATTGCTTGACAATAGCCTTGTTTTCCATGATATCCATGATTTTGTATTCATACACCCAAGTATTGAATCTTAATGCACAACGAATACCTTTTGATGTTTATTCAAATGTTATGTAACTTTGAAAATAACCCACGACTAATAGGTGGCTTATTTACTGAAATATGGTCAATAATTTGGTATGTGATGGGTAGAACCATATTTAATACCCAAGTAACCAGCGTCTTTAAGGTCACTTTGGGCTTTGAAGTTACATTGCCGACAAAGTAACCAGCACATGATATTGAGCTAAGTTGCAAAATATTCTGTAAAAAATGTGTCTGTCAGAAAACTCAACAGATGATGTTTAAAAAAATGATTCTTGGGAGTGAAAGCACCTGTTAACGGCCTTAATGCAAATTGTCAATTCCAGTTTGGCAAAGAAGGGTCATAACTAAACGAAACATCGTTCAATGTAGCTTATTATCAATGCTATACGTTATTCTATGGTTAGGCACAAATATGTGCAAGTTTGGTCAGGATTGGATGGAAAATAAGGTTTCTATCTTAACCACACAACACATGTTGACCAATATATATATGTATAGGTCAATATAAAAAACGGTGTCTGTATACAACCCCGCGTTCTAGGCACCTTTAATTACTATGAGGGGGTGTAGGGGAGGTAATGCTATCAAATGTCACAATAAGCTCTTAAATCGAAAACCACAATCACGTCTGAAATTGAAATTGCATATACCTCGCAATTAATGTCGCTATATATTTCCTTGTATAAGACGTTAAATAAATGACGTATTTATATATAATAATATCTTAGGTACCCCTATATACCTTAATTCGTGTTTATATCGGTTGAAAAAGGGTATGGAGATACGTGTGTTTAAAGTGGGAACCCCATGACCTATTTCTAAATCAGAGACCCCGTAACTGGCCATAAGTGTGAATATATATATAGTTTAGTTTAGTTTATTTGATAATACAGAAGGCAATATGTCCATGAGTATACATGAAATGTCACATACAATATTCAAAAAAACAATGTCACAGGGTCATTCGAATCATAGACATCAACATATATCAGTACATTGTAAAGCAAAGTATTTGATACTTTATAAGACAATATACATCGAGAGTCTGTGCATAAATATATACAAAAGTCCTACCCTAATCATAATATGTTTTATAAGTATTTCTTATTTCCCATGCTTAAAAAATAAACATAGCTATTTTTTTAAATATTGCTATTTTGAGAGGTCAATAAATCTATAAACTTTTACATATTTGGTCTTAAATAATAACATGGTTTTAAATAAGCTTTTCTTTTATCAGTTTATAATGTACAATCTATACCAAAGTGGTATTCATCTTCTAAGACATTGCATAAAGTACATTTTCTTTCTTCATAAGGAATAGCTAATGATTTTGCCATCTACCCTTTTCAACTTTAAGCTTATGTGCAGAGACTTCTAATCTAGAGAGAGCCATTCTGTACTTTGGAATATTTACATCACTTAAATAGGATTTAAATTTAAAATCGGATATCAATATGTATGTTTTTGTTGTAGTTGATTCACTCAATTCGGTTTTCCAATTTTGTATAAACATATCTGTAACTCTTACTTTGAAAAATTTCAAAAATATTTCTACATCCCCTACCCCTTGGTTCAGCCAAACATCGTTAAAACCACAATTACCTAATAGACTTTTTACCATGTAGGCCCAAGATCTGTTATTGGGGTATGTTTCTAATTCTCGGAACATAATAACATAAACAAGTTTTACATATTTAATATCATGTGTGTTTTATATCTTTAACCAATATCTTATAACATTAATGCTATGTCTGACGGATAAAGACGTTCTTCCTAGTTCTACATATATAAAGTTATTCTGTGTTTGCCTTCGGACTCCTAATAATAATTTGCAATAATTTAAATGTATTCGTTCTATCTTTATATTGCTCTGTAAACCCCATATTTCGGACCCATAACTAAATACCGGATAATAAATTTATCAAACATTTCTAATCTGTGTTGTATTGTAATGTTATACAATTTCGACATATACTGTCTTAATTTAAAAATAGCTTTCAAAGATTGTCCATACAGACTATCAAACGTTTTAGAAAAAGAGCCCCCTGGGGAAAAGACAAAACCCAAATATGTAAAGTTATCAACAATTTCTAATACGTTGTTATTATATAGGAATGTCATATTTTGTCTAAGTCTTCCTCCTTTTTTAAAAACCATGACTTTAGTTTTTTGTGCATTAACCGTTAACTTCCATCGATCACAGTATGGTTTTAACAAATCTAATCCTTTCTGTAAACCAGTTTCACTTTCTGAAAACAAAACAATATCGTCGGCATATAACATAATGAATACTTTTAAGGTGTCTAAATTTATTCCGTCATAATTATTTGTTAGCAAATACTCCTCAGTGTCATTCAAATACATCGCAAATAAAAATAGAGACAATGATTCACCCTGGCGTACCCCTAACAGGCATGTATTTACTATCGCTTACCGCATTGTCATATTTTACCTTTGACTTAACAATACTATACATGAACGGATAATGTTTACTATTTTCCCTCTAATACCTAGCTTTATCAGTTTATACCACAAAATATATCTTACTATGTAATCAAATGCTTTTGTAAAATCTATAAATGCTACAAATAATTTCTTTTTCTTATTTAATGAATGCTTTATTACACATGTATATACGTTTCATGAAAATCCGTCAAAAGGTTTATATAGGGCGGATACAAAATTTCCGGAGAGACAAATTCGTATAACCTTTTTCCCGATTCACGGCTGAGGATCAATACATAAAACATGCAAGAAGTGTGCGTGATAGAATAATGTTCATATGTAATGTTCAAGTTTGAGTGCTAAAAGTTATTTTGTAAAACTGTAATTTCCATGTATTTTGAAGATAAAAGTTAATCTTAACTTGCGTTGTCATTTATTTATCAATAAGTTCTCTGTTTCATTTTCTTTACTAACGAACATGAAAGAGAAGATAGCCCATTTTCGTTTTAATGTCCTTTCAACACTTTTTCCGTTGCAGAGGTGTATTAAAAGAGCATGCACACCGGAAAGCGTGTCCACAGCCCACAGCGCTCTGAGAGCGAAGTATGTAAAAAAAAAAAACTTATTAAGCTGGTATCCTATGCCGCTCGCACAAGGTCCTCACAACGTCCTTACTGCGTCGTCGACGCGATCTTACGGCGTCCCTGCAGGTTTCAATGTGTTCTCACGGCGCACAGGTAATTGCAAAAGCGCGCACGCACACGACGCTCTCACAGCGCACAGTAAAATGTTTGATCAGTGCGAATTAAAATTGATAAATAATTACGTTATCGATTAATATTTTGACGCACCCACATCATTAGATGAAAGCGAGGTCAGATAAGAAATACAATTTAACCTAGTTCACCCCATTACAATCAAGTTATGGCGTGAGCCGAAACCTGACACGCACCTGTCGCAGACTTCTTTGTCTCATGTACTCACGGACTAAGAGTCTATCATCAAAAGAAGCCAACGAAGTGACTGATTAAACTGTGTTTTTACGAGAACGAGATGATAAACAGCACGATGCAAAACTCCTTCAGCGTTCACGCAGCGTCCTCGCGATGCTCTAGAGGATCCAAGAGCGTTGCTACACATTCACACCTCGCTATATCAAGCTCGCCGTGCAAACGCCGAGCAGAGGCGAAGTCTTTAAACATGCTTAAAAATGATCGCCGTGACGTGGCCTATTAAGAGATGATACGGCGCCCACCAGGCTTTACCGCAGCATTGTTTGGCGACTGCACAGTGCAAATATCGACGTTCTGCATCTTTTTTGGACGCCGTGGAAGCGCCGCCACCAAAGCCGCCTCGATGTAACGGGGGTTTAAATGTTATAGCAGAGAACGATAACTCTGTTTGGCGATTTGATGTGGAAATCCATAAGGTAAATCGAAAAGGGTCGATATATTATCTTTGTGTTTAAACTAGCTCATATTGAAGTAGGTTGCTTAATTCACAAACGTGCTCTGGGCAGGGAAGAGAGATAACAAATTGTTAAGGATAGATTGTGTAACAAACTAAAGGTATAGTATATAGCATTTTTATTACTCGTAAAATCGACTTCATTTTTGGTTTAAATTCTAAAGTAAGTGTATTTGAGTTTCTGTTTAAAGTCGCCAGTAGACAAACTGTTGAGAAAATATAGTTGTATTCAACGTTATTTCAATTAAATCAGTGTAATAAACAGAACTCTATCGATTGATTTAGATTACATCTTAAGATTATTATATCAGCTATTATTAATCTGTATGAATAAATAATTTTTTAAGTGCGTTAGTTTATTGTGGCATTAATTAATGATTATAACGGAATATTTTACATATGTGTGCATTATAAAAAACAGGCAGAAAATACATAAAGTCTACAGTCTAATTTCTACAGGCTCTTCGATTATAGTTGCTTTAAACCGTGTCAATATTATTTAACTGTCATGAAATTCTCCAAACGTTAGGCGTTTAAAGGTATGTAAAACATTCGATATGGTTAAACCACTTATCTGTTCATCACATACGCTTTATATAGACTACATGTATTAAACGAGACAAAAATCAAGTTGATATTGGCATGTCATGAGACATTCTCGTGTTGCCGCTATCTTATCATTAAATAATAACATGTCGATATATCTGGGTCATGCAACACATCAATAAAGTTTCAATTGAACATGTACACGAAAGGCAGATTTAAAAATGTTTCTCGTTATTAACAGCTCTAAGTAAGAGGTCATAATGGTAGACACTGACTTTATTTTGCGATGCCTTTGATATGTACTATAAATTGAAAAGCAAATTATACTGTAAATTTATCCGATGTCGAAAGCATTAACTGTTAGCCGTTGGTTCACGTCGAAACACTTCGCATTTGAAAATATTTTCCCCGACGGTGACTACCCCCGGCAGAAACACGATTCATGCGCTTCTTTGTGATTTTATACATGTTAAACAGCCAGGAAACAATATATAAAAATAATGGTCGGATGGTTATTTATGTTGACATGTATATGCGCTGCGCTCTGGGACAACCGGGCTTAATGCATGTGCGTTGAGTGTTGTCCTTGATTAGCACGTACAGTCCGCAGGGACTGACCAATCAAAAGCCCTTAGTCTCATATATATATTTGGGAAAGGGGGATATAGCCTATACAAATGCTTGAACTGGAAAAGTTTATCTCGTTTTTACTCGTGTCAATTGGTATTTTATCGTGAATTTTCATTGACAGTTGGTAGAATTGTGTAATTGATTAATATTCTATTATAACTTATCTCTGGGTAAAGAAACAATTACAACTGTTCACTGTTATTTGAACGTGTGTCAAACGACAACGTAAGTATTCGCATACTGACAAAAGTTTTTACGCCACAGTTATTACAATTCATAAACCAGTAAGTTTAAGACATTTGTGTTTTTACCATATGTAAATAGCTGAAAAGCCTGTGTTTACTTAGTTTCGAAAAACTACTAGATAAGATAAATAAAAGAAATACCGGTTGATACATTTTAAGCTTCGCGTTGACAAAGCGTTGCTAAGCATCGAACAAGGGAACGATGGTAAAGACGCGGCCATAATTGATAGTTGAATTTTTACAAGTACATAGGTGAGCACGAAACATCAGTGAAATACCGTGAAACCTCTCGAATCAAACAAGCGTATTGCAATTATCAGTTTATTTTACCGACCCGTCCATGGGAAAAGCACAACAGCGTAAAAACAGTAGTAACAACTCTAGTAGTAGCGATGGACCAAAAAATGGACAGAAGAATACTGCCAAAAACAAGTGTAGTTCTGGTGTGTTGAATGAGTCAACAAAGAGTGTTGTGGGTGAAATAGGCAGCGTTAATTGCAGTGTGAGTGACGCTACCCATGGTGCTCATTCCGTAGTATTCAATGGCTCTGTAATGGATAACTCTGTGTTCGCACTAAGTGAAGGAGAGGCCGGAAATGGAGCCGAGGGACGCATCATATCACAGGTCAGTTAACCCTCTAACTCTGACATAATGAGTTTCCTAATATCCATGGAAAAGGCGATGCACATTAAATTTGAGGGTATAAACAAAAAGTTAAAAACATTAGAGAAACTTGATTTAAAAGTAAATGGTGTAGAGTCAGAACTGTGCAAACTTTGGAATGTTGTACAAGACAAAAACATAATTCAGACTGAAAAGCTGCATAAGATCGCTGAAAACGTTTCGTTGCTTGAGCTCGCAGTGGCAGAATCACAGCGCGCCATTTCAAAATTACAACAAGAAAAATCCGAATTAACACAGTCTACATGCAGGCGCAATCAATGCGGAACAATTTAATACTCAGCGGCATTAGTGAAAGTCCGTCTGAAAAACCCGACGATACTGAACGAATACTTCGTTCTTTTATAACTGAAAACTTGAAATTTCTCAGGAAGCCGTTAAGGGTTTAAGCTTTGAGCGAGGCAAAGCGGGAACCAATCACATCCACGTTCAATTGTCGTCAAATTCTCACTATTCAAGGACAGAGAAACCGTGCGAAAATCTAGCCGGAACCTTAAGCAATCCTTTTCAAAGGGAATTTATTTATATTGTTAAAAGTTATCATGATGCTATTGTTTGGCTTAAATTAGATAAGGTGTTTTTTAATTGAACAGAAGATATTTTCCTGGCTAGTGTCTACATCTGGCCTGAGCAATCCCCTATGTATAATATTTGCAATGTCAATTTATTTGATATCTTACAAAATGATATTAATCAATTTCAAACAAATGGTAAAGTTGTTTTAGCGGGCGATTGGAACGCTGCTCGAATAGGAAATAAGCGAGATTTTATTGTTTTTGACCACACAGTTAATTCCTTAAATGATCAGTCTTACGCAAGTGACTCTCAACTTCCACGGAATTTAATGGATACGCATACTTATTGTTTTGGTAAGAAGCTTCTTGACATGTGCATATTGCTCTCATTGAGGATAGCTAACGGTAGATTAAACAATGATAGTTTAGAAGCTTTTACGTTCATGAATTCATGTGATTCTAGTGTCATTGATTACTTGTTACTACGTGAACAAAACTGTAATCTTATAACACGTTTTAATGTTGACTCTTACTCAGTATGGTCAGATCATTGTCCACTACTATTTGATATAAAGTGTAATACTGCAATATAGAGAAGTGTTAATGAATCTAGTACAACAATCATTATCTAGTTGGATCAGAATCGTGACGAGTTTCGACAATGTTTTTCTCAAATTTACATATGTTAAACAGTATTATCGATCATATCGATTGTAATAACGTTGACATTATTGATTATTGCGTGGCGAGATTCTCAAAAGTACTCAGCGAATCTGGTGAGGCTTTATTTGCTAAGACTGTTAAAAGTGGGCAATCTTCTTCTAAAATACGACCTTTAAAAGTGTAGACTTGTTTGATAACGAAAGCGGAATCCGCCTATTTCAAAGCGGAATACAATAAAAGTAGATCAGATAGCGATATAGTGATTATGATAAATAAGAAAACAATATACAAACGTACTGTTAAATTGAAGCGTCAAATAAAGGGAAGTTACTTAACCGTTTCTATTAAGACCGTATCGCCCCGAAGCCGTTCGCTATACTACCCACGCCTTCGACTAGACATGAGTCCCCTCATGATTCCATTAAATCTGAACAAACTTGATTCAACAATTTAAGTCATTTTTATTTATGTAACAGGAAGGATATCCCTTATCTTTGTATTCAAACAATAACGCATACAAGAGTCAAAGTCCTTCTATGACTCTTTCCCAGATCTATAGTCTATATTATACCCGCAACAAATATCAACATACACGAATGTTATACATGGCATTGAAAATATAATCATAATAATACTATTTTATCTCTCCCTGAGACATTTTACTTGTATAAACAGATCTATCCCTGAGATACACAAATGTACACAAAAGCTATCTATTCTTGAGATTCATCAAAATGCACTTATTCCGGTTTGTATAGAGCCGATATTAACATTCCGTCTTGGTTGAAGTCTAGTTTGGGATATTCAAGCTTCACAGATCCTGAGCAGATGTCTCCTATTGTGAAAGATGCTCCGCCGAACTCTTTTCTACTGACGGTTTCGTTTGTATAAGCCATAATTCCATCTTCCGTCACCAAATGCGTTTCTTTATGAAACCCCCATCGGCTGATATCTGGATGTTAATCATCAATTTCCTTTTACGCTCTGGTGTAGCGATTGGTTTATGGGGGGGGGGGGGGCAGGCAACAACGGTTTTGTGGGCTTTCTGATGACGGCAGTTGTCTAAATAATTTTCGCCGGCTTCGCTGAATCTCGTACGGCGGCTGGTGCTTCTTTTGGCTTCTGTTGCTTTATTTGCACCTTTATGGCAGCCGTTTCCTCGGCCACTACTGGCTTCACAGACTCAGTTACAGAATCTGGGTCTTCGATTAGATCTCTCAAATCTACTTGAAGCTAATCTTCATCCAGTGACTGATGGACTCGCCGTACATGTTGTTGATATGTCTTCCTCGTTTTGAAAGCCATACGACACTTGTCGCAGCCTACTTGTTCTTCCATGAATACCCGGATATGATAGGAGTACGCGCTGGAGTCCTCACACGACACTTTCCATTTTTGGGCAGACCAGCGCCGCTGTTTGGGTTCTTGGTGTTGTTTTCGTGTTATTCATCAATCTGAAAGCATACACCACATAGTCGTCCGCCCAAACCGGTCTCCGCCGACTACGTTTGGTATTGGGGACCTCCAAGTCCTCTTCGCATACGGCCGGAAGATCTTGGAGGTCCCCAGCATCATCCTCGATTTCCCCATCAAGGATTTGGGGACTTACCTTTCGAAATCGGTGGCAATGTACTACCTGTTTACCTTTATTTTGGTCACAATTCACCCGGTACAGCAAAGGTGACAACCTCGAACGGTCCGCGTCAAAACAAGGTCAGTTTTGAACTACAACCTGACTGTTTTACCGGAAAGAAAACATATACCTTTTCCCCAGGCTCGAAAGACTCGTATGAGGCCCTAGCGTCATGACATACCTTTTGTCGCTTAATGGACAATCCTGTGTTTTTGCGAACCTGACTGTGAGCTTTTTCCAACCTCTGCTGAACTTCCCATATCCACTGGTTCACAGGTGTCTTCTTGAAGCTTACAGACATCTCATACATCAGGTCTAATGGGGTGGATACCTCACGACCCAACATGAGGCTGTTTGGTGAAAAACCCGTGGTTTCATTTTCGGTAGTTCGATATGCCATAAGAATATATTGTAGATGTTCGTCCCAGTCACGATGGTTTTCTTGTATGAAGGTACTTAACATGGACATAAGTGTCCGATTGAAGCGTTTGACCATACCATCAGACTGAGGAGGGTAAGGTGCTGCTCTAGTCTTGTCAATTTGCAGTAACTTCCACATTTCCGTGAACAACAAGCTCTCAAACTGTCGACCCTGGTCTGAGTGAATAACCCGTGGTACTCCAAACAGCGTAACAACCTCTTCAAGCAATATGGTTGCAACAGTTTTGTCTCCATATTTGTCATCGCATGGCATTCCATCCACTGGGTGAAATTATCGCCAATAACCAGGATATATTTGTTTCCCCTTTTTGTTGTCGGCAACTCGCCTAGGATGTCGATCGCGATTCGCTACATTGGAAACCCACTTCTTGTGATCTCCATAGGTGCCTTGTTTGTTTTGCATGGTTCTTTTCTCCGCGCACAAGCCTCCCAGCCATTGACGTATGTCGCCTTATCTCTGGATACGCCGGGCCAATAAAAGGCCTGCTGAACCCTTGCAAGGGTCTTATTAATTCCTAAGTGACCCGATGCTCGAATGTCATGGGAGAATTTTAACACTTCCCTTCGCATATTAAGTGGTACAGCACCTTGAAAGGTCACTCTGCATCGACCGCTCAACTCATACCTTCTTAACAAGACGCCATCATGAACTTCAAGCTGGTCACACTGGGTTATAAGTGCCTTGATATATGCGCTTTCTTCTGCCAATGCATTTAGATCTGGTTTTCGGCGGCCTCTACCCAACCCTTCAAGCGGGAAAAAGTATTATCCGCATCTTGTACTTCACTGAGGTTTAATCCAGCTGAGCATGCCTCGTTGATGCTTTTGACTGAAATTCCATCTTCTACTCAACTGCACTGCTTACATGGTTTCCTGATTAACCCATCCGGATTTCCGTGAAGACGTCCAGGGTGATGTTCTATATTCATATCGTATTGTGCCAAAACGTCAAGCCAACGCGCTAGCTATCCTTCTGGGTTCTTGAAATTGGTCAGCCACCGCAGCGAACCGTTGTCTGTCCTAATTGTAAAATTTCTTTCATAAAGGAAATGCCGAAAATATTTCATAAAAATAGACAACGGAAAACAATTCTTTCCGAGTCACGCAGTAAAGACGTTCCGACTTTGACAAAGTTTTACTAGCAAACGCCAAAGGTCGCTCAATAGCATCCACCTTTTTGGATAGCACAGCACCAATTCCTACGTCACTGGCATCTGTATCCAAAATGAACTGTTCTTTAAAGTTTGAGTTTGCCAAGATGGGAGCATCACATAAGCATTCCTTCAAATGCGAGACAGCCTTCTTGCAGTCTTCATTGAAGTCGTACTTCTGTCCCTTCTCAGTGAGCTTATGCAGAGGTTTAACTTTACTGGCGAAGTCCGTTATGAACCTTCGGTAATAGCTGCAAAGCCCTATGAATGCCCTTACCTCTGAAACGCATGTAGGCTCCGGCCATCCTCGTATGGCCTCCGTCTTTTTCGGGTCTTTCTTCACGCCATCCTTTGAAACGACATGACCTAAACACGTTACATCATGACGAAACAACTGACATTTTCGTGCCTTCAGCTTGAGGCCAGCCTCACCCAGTTTGCCGAGAACCAGGTCCAGATTTCGGATCGTTCCTTCAAATGTCCTTCCATGAACAATCACATCATCGAGATAGATTAAACACACCTTCCAATTCAAACCAGCTAACACTGCTTCCAACAATAGTCCAAATGTTGCCGGGGCATTGCAGAGGCCGAACGGCATCACTCGGAATTCAAACAGCCCCATTCTTAAAGCAAATGCCGTTTCCGGTCTTGCCAGTAGCCGAAATTCAAATCCAAGCAACAGAACCATACAGCGCCTGTCAATTGCTGTAAGGAATCATCAATCCGAGGAAAAGGGTATGAATCTTTTATGGTAACATCGTTAAGCTTCCGATAATCTACACAGAAACGTTAAGTACCATCTTTTTTTGAAACCATTACAATTCCACTGGCCCAAGGACTGGTTGAATTTTGAATAACCCCTTTTTGAAGCATGTCTTCAATGTGCATATCAATCTCTTCGTTCATGTGGAACGGTGATCTTCTTAATGACTGCTTAATGGGTTGAGCATCACCGGTGTTTATCTTATGCCTCATCATGCCGGCCATCCATATGTCATAATCTGTCTCTGAAAAGGTTGATTCGTGCTTCAACAACAGCTTGGCTGCCTGTCGGCATTGATTCTCATCCATACCTTGGACGGTTTCCTGGTAGAGGTCTTTCAAATGTTCCGGTACAGGTCCTTCGGAAAGACACAGTCTGCATATATCTGTGTTGCAGCCTCACTGAAGTCATTTGAGCGAGCACATGATCTTGCTGAGTTATATTCATAATTTGCACCGGCACTATTGAAGCTCCCTCTACCAATGACCTTGCTACCAATCTTTCTCCTCTACACGCTAACTTCGGTAAGGGTTCCACCAGAAAAAGACCAGTATGCATCTTCTTGAAGTCTGGAACGCTTGCTCATTTCGGATCTTGCGGGAATTGAAATGTCTTCGCTGACACTTATTCTGAAACATCCCCACGCAGGAACGTGCTCAAATGAGTAACGTCTATTTCGGAAATTGATGCTTTGGTAAAAAATATCTATACTACATCCGTATGCTTCTAAAAGGCCAAGATGCCACAACCAGTATGTTTCTATACTCTTCTTGTGGCATCTGTTTGTTTTGTTCCAGCCTTTCCCACACGAAAGAGGACAGCACTGTTCATGTGGCCCAGTATCAACTAATGCCGACAAAGTCCATTTGCCGCATTGGACTGTGAGGAACAGCCCAGCGCCAATTGCATTAGCTTGGCTCTTAAAATCTTTTGGCTTCCATGGAGTCACCTTTCCTGCATCAAAAGGCTTAGCTTGCTTTCTTTAATCAGCGTTTTCTCCATTTTGATGCCCACGTCTATTCTCAGGACACTGTCTCCTGAAGTGATACTTTGAACCGCAGGTAAAACACATTCGCTCCATGTCGCTTGGTCTTGAACCGTATCGGATTTTTGAAGTTTCTGAGGCGCCCATAAACTGACTCAGCCGTTGATTGAGCATGTCAACCATCTTTGGAAGATCATTAATTTGCTTTGTTGGTTTATCACCATCTGTAGCCACTGCAGACACATGGCCGTCGGACTTCGCTCTTTCTGCACGATTAAAAGCTTCAATTTCCACAGCGTATCGGATGGCATCATTGAGGCTTACTGGTCGAGCCTGTTTGATGCGTAGTCTCATGTCCGCACTATGAAGGGCATCAAGAAACTGCTCTTTAGCCAATATTAATTTCAGATCTGCTGACGCAGAGGGGTATGCCAGGTTTGTTAACCTGCGAATGTCTTGCCCTAACTATCCCAACGTCTCCGATGCTTCCTGTCTGCGATCGCGAAACTGCACTCTGTACAATTCCGTTTGGTTAGGAGGCGCAAAGCGTTCTTCCAAGGCTTGTAACAAGGTGTTGTAATCTCTGGCAGCTTGTGCAAGGTTTCCCAACACTCCTTGCGCTGGGCCACGCAACGACACAGCCAAATAAATCCTTTGTCGTTGTAGTCCCATTGGTTAATCTCAGCGCAAGTTTCAAAGTGCGCTCTAAAATCTCTCCATGACTATTGGCCGTCATACGTGGCTGCCTTTACGATGGTCGAAGGCTTCAATGAAGTCTTTTTCATCATAGTGACGTTTTCTCCAGAATACCATGGCTTTGATGGAGGCTTAGGCGTCCCTTTTTCTTCGAAAGGGGTAGAAAAGCGAGTTCGGATTTTGTCGCGCTGTAACAACTCTAATTCCTTATCCAAGGTCAACGGTTCACACTTTGCGACAAGAGCCTCATTTTCTCGCTTAAAAGTCTCCAATTCTTCGCGAAGACTTGCATCTACCCCTTGAGCCATTTTGAGGCGTGTGATTTACAGAATAGAACTGTCGGTAGGTTTATGTAACCTATCCCACCGCTGCCACCAAATATGTAGCGCGAGCCGCCGACTTCCTGAGGCCGCCACCGAGCGCTGTGTGCGCGCCCACAAACACATGATGTGCCTTCCGAAGTCCTCGGAAGGCTAACTATTTCGTTTAGTACAATAAAATGTGTAATTAATAATTTTCCTTAGGCTACCTGCCTTTTGATTATGAACTTAAAATAATCGAGTCGCTTGATATATATACAATGCGACCAAAGAGGGGACCGATGCCCTCAACAAACCCTCCGGCTTCCGTGAAGCTACTGGCTAAGACATCAATGAATCTACTGGCTTTGGCTTCCGTGAAGCTACTGGTTTCGGCTTCCTTTAAATTATTGACTTCGTGAAGCTACTGACTTCCAACGTTCTGAAGTCCACTCTACAAGAAAAAAGAACTCTGCAGCCCGGGCAGTACCGTTTAATATTAACGTAAATACCCAACTGCATCAGAATACTGTTCATGCGAGTACTGTACCTTTTTCTTCAGATGTGATTCCGTTAGCATCCGCAAGTAAACTGACTACTCACCAAAAAAAGCCTTTAAATAGTGGCGAACAGAGCGCCACCAAGCCAACGGAAAGGCACGATCCGGAGACTACCGCGCTTCCGAATGCCCTTCGTGTTTTGCTGAAGTTTACGGATCATTTATTTTTTGTGTTATAACGTTTTAACTATATGACTTTGCATCATAGATGTTTAATAATATAGTGGTTTATTACTATATTGTATTTTTAATATTTATTAGAGACCTTTTACGATCATTTAGTGAAAAATGAAGCTTACTTTGTTAGTAGAATCCCGTTTTCGTACTTATAAAAATTGACAAATTTACGACTAAGGGAAATTACCAATGAAGCCTAATACAAATTAAGGGAAGTTACTTAACCGTTTTTATTAAGACCGTATCGCCCGGAAGCCGTTTGCTACATTAATTAAAAAAATCTAGATATTAGACCAAGAATTGCTAGCCAACTTTTTGACGC
Organism: Dreissena polymorpha; assembly: GCF_020536995.1. NCBI lineage: Eukaryota > Metazoa > Mollusca > Bivalvia > Myida > Dreissenidae > Dreissena > Dreissena polymorpha. The sequence goes on from NC_068365.1 coordinate 72,879,088, forward strand.
ATTCGTTGGTGCAAATTTGAATAATGGGTGCGAAATTTGGGGTTCCGACATGTTTATTGATTTAGAACGAAAACATCTAAATTTTTGTAAAATGCTCTTATGTATCAAATCTTCTAGCAGCAATATGGCAGTATATGGGGAACTAGGAAGTCATCCACTCTACATAAACAGAAACGTTCGTATAATAATGTTCTGGTGTAAACTCATCAATTCAAATAACATAATTATATCTTAATTGTATGAACGAATCAAAAGTATGAAAACTTGTAAAAGTAATTGGGCCTTAAATGTGAAAAACTACTGGATTCTTATAGGTTTTCATACGTTTGGCTCAATCCCTCTTCTTTCAATCTCGAGACCTTCCATATCGTTTTTAAGTCTACCGTTGGAGATATTTTTAAACAATCTTGGTACAACTCAATAATAGCAGCTCATTAATGACCTACAAATTATTTAAATGCACGTTTGTATTCGAGCCTTACCTTGATTATTTGCCGAGGAAATTGCGAATTTGTCTCTCAAAGTTACGACTTTCGTCCCATAAATTAGCAATTGAAACAGGTAGACATAACAATATAGAAAGATCTCAGCGCTTATGTACACAATGTCATGTCAAAGATATTAAAGACGAGTACCATTTCATTTTGATATGCTCAGCCTTCATTTCACTCGAAAATAGTGTATCAAAGCATACTACTATAAAAAAACAAGTATGTTTAAATTTGTTAAACTAATGGGTACGTCAAACAAAAGCAAATAAAAAAACTGAGCAAGTATATGTGTGGAGCCCTAACACATGATCCAACATAACTCATCCTGGACATAGTTGTCCAAATATAAATTGATCTATTCCTCTTCATCTGTAAGTGTTCTGTTGTTGTTTTTCTTACCAATCCCTCTTGTATAACGTTCCAATAAATGTATTTTGTTTATGGTTTTCATCCTCGGTCATTTTTGTGAAATTAATCTATTCGTATATTTGCATTAAAAATCAACGCAAATTCTTGTACTACCTCATACTGTGAAACCATTATTAATCGTCAGGCATTAATTTTCATAAATTTCGTCAGTCGACCGATCGGCGAATTTAAGATCCTAACGAACAATCATGCTCTATGTTTGAATAAAAACAAACACTAAGTTGAACAATATTTTAAAACTTTACCGTAGACATGAGGCATTAAATTCCAACATAATCAATGCACACATTCACTGCTGTTTCGTAATCAAGATTAATCCGGTTTTGACACAAAGGGATGTAGATTACACAAGGTACTTAACTGACACGTAACACTTCTTTAAAACGCGTGTGCAGTACAGCTGTATCGAATGCGTTGACTTTGTTTATGTAGAATGGTAATGAATTAGCGCTAATTGTTTATAACTTTATTACCCATTAGGTGCATTGTGTTTTCCAGGGGTGTTGCATATCCGCCATCACAAAAGACAATTAACCAAATGAAAAGATGACGATGTGTGATCAACATGCGTATTTATCACAAATTAATAAAGAATATTTTAACTGCTGTTTGTTGTTTGATTGTTTGCGTTTAACCACACTTATAACTATTTTATATGTATCAATTTATTTATTTTTAAGTTATTGACATTATTGATTTATATACCGGTAGTTTACTTAAGAAATAATTCGTGTACGTTATAGTTTGTTGTCGAATAACCCACGGCCGAAAGTTTAGATGCGTAGGGATTAAATCACGAGTGCGAAGCACGAGTTATTTGAAAACACGCATCTAAACTTCCGGCCATGGGTTTCTCGACAACAATTTATAACATACAAGAATTATTTCGATTCTAACACGGTTTTTACTAAAGACGTATACAATGTATCTTATTCTCTTGTATACTATTTTATGTGAAGTTCTCTCATAAATACGCCCATAGTTTGTTGTCGAATAACCCACGGCCGGAAGTTCTTTGTTTATATGAAATTTGGCACGTGCCGTGTTAGAAATTTTAAGAACAAACACACACATAGAGTTTATAATTTTAATGTTGATAACAGAATAAAAAAGCATTTTATTTGAAAAAAAAAACACTTAACAAACTGGAACCTCTTTCGTATAACACAAACAGTTTTAAAACGGTATTGACAGCATTTTAATAAAAATCATACCAACTAGAACACATACCCAAGAAAATAAACAAAAGTGACTAGTTTGATTTGCTTGCAAAAAAATACTTCATTTCATTTAGACAGCAAAAAAACAGGAAACAACATTGTTTCATGAACACAACATGGACATTTTTTTTTAATCAGTCCAGCTTTAAGACTAATTGGCAATTGACTTCGTTGTTACAAACACTCGTTAACGGTTATTCGATCCCACTTGTCCGCTAATCATAACAATGAACGTGTGAATGGCATACATAAAGAGGGTACATTACTGTCCCTTGATAACAAAAGACTAGTTAATTGGCATGTGACAAACAGGCCCCACCTCCTGCAGTGACTCTCAAGTGTTGCCGCATTCGTACCACCATTTTTCGCAACTGCAATTGATCGCGAATATGTATTACACACAAATCGGATAGTGACTGACGCATTTTTTTTTAAATTCAAAATCAGAAATCGGCGAATTTAAGTGCTGACGAAATCGTCATTTTTATAAAAATGACGAAATTTTGTGCTGTCGAAAATAAATGGTTTCACAGTATTTGAATTCAAATTATTCTTCAGTGTACTTGTTTGTCTAACAAAACGCTGTAGTTTTTACTCTTGTACTATGTTTATGGTTTCAACCTCCAAATTGTATGTACAATTTAATAATTAAATTCATTACATCCATCATTTATACATATGTATATTTGTCGCGCAAAACCTTAATATTGTAGTTGCATATTCTAACAGTATCCAGATTAAGTTTGAAAATTCAGATTATGGCAATTTTTTATTTATTTATTTATTAAACAATTGAAATGAAATTTTGCATATTTGTAGGGGGACAATGAGTACATACATATAATTGAAAAAAAGAGTTAAAATGTTTTTGGGAAGTATAGTTATTTGATGATAAAGTTGCCAAATCCCGCGGGATCCCAACGGAGTTTTGGCTCCTCCGTTAAGAATTGCACTTCACCCGTGGGAGTTTTTTCCAAACGGGAGAAGTTTACCTTTATTTTACAAAAAATGTAATTTAAATATTATGCTTTGTTTTCTGTTTCAGTGTTTACAAATACACATGCTGAAGTCATAATTGTAAGAAATACGTACTTAAATAAGCAAATAAAGTGTTTGTAGATTTTCTTCACCCGTGGGATTTTGGCGGATGCTTCCGTCAAACCCCATTTAAATTAAAAAACCCGCGGGAATTTAAGGGTGCCCCCCGTGAAAGCCCCATTTGCAAGAAACTCCAACGGGATTTTAAAGGGGATCCACGGGGGATTTCCCATTTAAAAAGAACTCCCATGGGAGTTTTAGGGGGGGGAGGAATCAGACTTCATGTATTATGATATATAACATTGTATTAAGACACCAAACTTTATAAAATAATTGATGTTTTCGTGTTAAGGTTCTGAATCAAATAATAATTATTGAGTTTTCTTAACTCAGTACCGAAACTTACGTTGAATATAATGTCTTTTTTGCAGGGATGTCAATTGTTCCAAATTTAAAATCCAGAAAATAAGGCCGGGGTCTGGGAACGCAGGTCCCCAACGGTGATTAAGGACAATGCCCCCCCCCCACCTCGAGCCCACTCTAATAATTGTTCTATTATATAGTATTCCTAGTTGCAATTTCTGGTGAAAACTAAGCAAATATTTATTAATCAGACCTTCCGCATCACCGCATCTGTATTCGTCATTATAGGTTTGTTTATAATGGAAGTAAACAATAAATCAGAGAAAAATTGCTGTATCCGAAAACGAAACAATCCGAAAAATGTACGTGTTTCAAACATTAAATAAAATGTGCATATCGTATGAATGCCGAAAAATGAAAAACATTCACCTAGCAAATACGTAATCAATATGTAATTTGGTAAACATATTGCGTTACAATATGCTATTGAAATGCTTAACTTTGCTAATCGATAACTTAGAATATTTCATGATGGCAGATATGTGAGGTATTACCGAATAACGGAAAGGGCCCCTTTCCGCGGACAGGGCTTTGCGGTGTTCGGAAAGGGCCTAAATTTATTTATTTTCAATGTTTAAAAAAAATTATTGGTATTTTCATAAACAGTACCTTTTATTGTGTTTGTATTTTACATTTCATTCAAATCCATCAAGAAATGATATAATTTTACAATATTTTGTAATGCCGAACGATACGATCAAGTAACGGAAAGGGGCGAGCACCACGAAAAGGGCTCGTAGCGGAAAAGGGCCTCGGCCTTCGGAAAGAGGCTAAAATTATTTATTTTTAAAGTTTAAAAGACATTTGCATTTTCATAAACGAAACGTTACTTTATGTTTACATTTTAAATTTCGTTCAAATCCATCAAAAAATGATTTAATTTTACAATATTTTTTAATGTCTTACGATAGAAATAATGGAAATGTACGAACACCCCGGACAGGGCTCGATCATCGTTACGTTTCGTAATAAACTGAAAATACCTGTCGCTGTTCGGAAAGCGCTTTATATATTTAAACGGTTACTTTCTTAAAACATGCATTGGTATTGTCGTAAACAAGTAATAAAATTGTGATCATTGTTCCGTTTTATTTGAATATTGTGTATATTTGATAAATACATTTTTGTGATACCATATTTGACGTAAAAAGCGAAAACAATTTTATGATACCATATTTGACGTCAAAAGCGAAATATATTTTATTATATTTATTAGCATAAATATACACAGAGTATCATACGTAATATCAAAATAACACACATTAACAAATGGCAACATAGCATACATTATGACTGAAACTGCACAATGAAGAACAAAAATAATACAGTATGATGAGTATGCATGAAATCAAATGTCAATACAATAGACATAAAACCAATTCACAGGTCCTGCAAAGTAAATCATCATAATTAAATCGAGACATTGTCAATGTCTTAGACGTTAACGATACTTAATATTTTGTCTTCAAGGAGATCAACGTTTTTAAGTTCTTTTAATGATGTAGACGAGCTTGTTTTTTTATTTCTGTTGTATAAGTTGTCTTTTAGCACTTGGTGTTCTCGATCTTTCCGATCTTTTTCTTTTCCGTTGGTGTGTTTCTTTTGCCGACTGTTGGTGTTCGTTGGACTGTCCTTGTTCCATCAGCTAATACTATTGTGTTAATGTTTTTCACATAGTCATTCAAAAATCTTTGTGTTCGCTTTTGTCGTGCTTCTTCTGTCATTGTTGCCCAGAAGCTGATGTCGGTCTTGTGGTGCTGGTATATTTCTGCCAATCTGTAAATTCCTGTGTCGCGTATGGCTCTTACTCGTTTCTCCTGTTCACCTTTGACGAGGTTGCACAGTGTATTAATAAATCGTGGTAAATCTTGTTGTCGCCACTGTGTTGCATTTTTCAGACATTATTTGCACTTTCAAAATTGTTGTTTGTTCAACACTCTGAATGTTTTCCTCGTCTAGTCGGTTTGATCACGTGTTCAATGAGTAAATGTTGACGTTTTGTTTCGAAGTAATTGAGAAATGTTCGTTTGTTTGAATGCTGACTTCCTTTTCTGTTATTATCTGTTTTAGTTGGCTGAGGCGGTAGTTAAATGTATCGTCGTCTAACGCGTCAATTAGTCCGTCTGCACCGTATATAGTTCGTCGCGATCTTGTTCCTTTAACCCTACAACGTTTTTAATGTATCTGTTGGTATTTCCTTTCAAATGTCGGGTGCAAAGTACATGTGTAGACAGGTTTAAACACCTCTTGATAGCGTTTTAAAGGCATATTCTTCATCAGTGCCAACCAGCAAATTTTAAATTTCTAAGTACGTTATCCGTTATGTCGTGTAAAAAAAATGGTAAGTCATTGTGGTTGAGCTTTGATGTATAAAAGTAGGTCCAAAGCAAATTGGATGATCATTGGTTGCGTTTTCATTTACAGATAAGTCCTTATAAACAGTTGGTGTTACGTGAAACTCTCCAAGGTTGTATGTTTTGTCCATTCCTTATACAGTTCCGTTGTTCATACAACAAAGTCGTTTTATCTGCTGCTCCGTGAAAAGCATGATCACTGGATGTAAACGAACATTGGATGTAAAAAAAAATTCCTGGACCAATGGAAAACAGTGATTTTCTTTCCAAGTTGTGTTGCGTCTCTGACCAATTTTAACATTCGACGCAGAGTGCACACTGCTCCACATAATTGTAATCACAGGCTTCTCGGGATCTACGAACGGTGCTTGATAGCTTGGTTAATGTTCTTGAAGTTGTAGTTGTCATAGTTTTATTTTTCGTTGAAGAAAAGTGTCTTCTTAGCAAAAAACAAAATTAGGCGGCAAGTGCCGTTTCTGATAAATGTGCACAAGCTAATCTGGGTCGACAAATTAAGCACATGCATTAAACCCCCTTTTCACAAAGCGCGGCTCATATCTATATGATGCCAAACAATTACCATGAATCGATCCATGATCAAAGGCATTCAAACTTGTGATTATTCTGTGTAAATTTGAATTATTTAACAAGCAGACAACGCATTCGACAGGTCGAGTATCGTTTAATGAGAACGGATTTCTATCGTCCAGACCATTGTTCTAACAAGATTTGATCAAAACTAACTCGAACTCCGATGGGTTGTCTGTTTAAATATTAATGATAAATCACGTTTCCGCTCAATCAATGTCCGACTATGTAAATAGTTCATTAATGGCAAGTACTGGAGTTTCTTATACAAACCCGTCTTGTCGACACGTCCTCAAGGGGAATTATGCTAGAACCACTTGAAGCGTCTCCTTTGAACAATAATTCACGTTTTAATGAGTTGATATTTATGACAGATTTAAATATGTTGACAGATTTAAAAAATAGCATTCCGAATTTGATGACACGATATTTAAATATTGAAATTTCGCCTATGCTTGTTTGATTTATTGAAATCTAGCCTAGTCCAGATACGATGCATTTTAGTTTCATCAATATGAATTAGATATACAAAATAAATAATCTTAAAAAATGATATGACGTTTGAATATGGCATGTATGGTATAGATCAAATATATTGTATTACCTTCGTTACCTTTGTTAAAATTATCGTGTACACTCTTTATGAACTCTGAGAAAAACAAAAACAATGCATTTATATCAGTAACAAGATAAGTATTGATGCAAAGCATCAAAGGGCGTCGGGAATTTCAGTGTAAAAGGCACTCAATGAAGTTACATGGAACGATTTTTTTCTACTGTAAATATTAATATATTGGCCGATTATTTTAAACAAAATAGAAAAAGATACTGATATAACCATTATCTATAATTTTGTGTTATAACCCCCAAATGCATTATTTATGATGTTGTGTTATAACTCCCAAATAACCATCATCTATGATTTTGTGTTGTAACCCCCACATATTTCATAGTTCATTTTATTTACATTGGTTTCCTTTTTTTACTGACATCCGTGTGCAGTTTTCATTATTGGAACAGAACTGTGTAGATTAAAAAAAATCTGCTTCATCTTGTAAGCGTAATTTCATATTTTTTTCAACTTCAAGGGGTGATGATTCTGAACTTATTCTTACGTTGCTCATTTACGAAAGGGGTTGAGTACTCATTGATATGAAAACACTGTAAAAGTTTGAATAAACATTGAATGAAAACTGTAAATTGCATAAAGAAGCTGCATTTCACAATACTTTGAAATTCAGTAAAAGATCATAATAGATTTATTGCTCCGATATTCATCATTTTCAATAGGGTTCGAGTAATACTGATATAAAACACGTAACAAGTTTGGAAAGATTCAGACGAAAGTTGTGAAATCTTTTAAACAAGTGGAAATTGTTTATTTTGTCAAATTTAATAGAAAAAAAATCTGGACTTATTGTCCCGATGTTTCTCATTTTTAATGAGGTAAAAATGCTTATTGATATGAAGACACTGTAAGTTTGGAAAGAATCTGATGAAAAATGTTGACATAATCGCCTCCCCAAGCAGTTTTTCACTTTTACTTTTAAATTCAAAGAGACATAATTGTGGACTTATGGTCCGATCTTGCTCAAATAGAGAGTTTGGGTTGGATCCTCTTTGATAAAAAAACCTGTGCAAGTTTGGGAACAATCGGATGAAAATTTTGGACTTCGAACAACGATTTCAAAATTTCTCAAATTCTAAGGAAGATAAGTATGGACGTAATGGTCGGATAGTGCTAAAGGGCCCATACCACCTGGAAAGTAATACATGTCGCGCTTCGCGCTCTATATGTGGTTCTTAAAAAAGATCCGAGAAGTGCTTGACTCTAGGGAAACGGGTTGCTGGGACACAGCTCCTCCTCGATAAGCGGCTGCTTCCTTTATCGCAACTCATTGTTACAATCAATAATACGTGTCGCGCTTCGCGCTCTATATGTGGTAGGGATAGTACTTAGGGCCTATGATAGACAACCATAAAAATACATGGATAATAGATGTGTTGTTTGCATCTATTTGTTAATATAAAAACACGTGTACTTTTTATAAGATATTTAAGTGATGTAAGACATTTTAATTAACGTGTCACAACGCGGCATCCATTAATTTTAATAAAAATGTCCTATTGTAGTAAAATGGATTTTAAAATGTCTACATAAAATAAAGCTTTATTATATTAATTAACCTGACTGAAAAAAATTGTCAGCCCCCGAACTGTTCCGTTCGTGCCGGAACCCGGGATTGAACCGGGGGCCTTTAGATGATTGTTGCGTAAACAACTTCAGTCTAACGCTCTCCCAATTTTTTATTGTCGCGTTAGCATTACAATTTCGAATCGTGTTTCCGAAATTTGGATTACAAATTCAATAATGCTCAATTCAGAATCGAACGAATCATTAACAACTGTGCGCAATTAATTCAACGATAATCTGTTCAAAAGCATCGAACGAATGCTCCCATGTAACAACGCTACTCCGTATAATACACTTTTTAGAATGCTATTTTTACGTTAAAAATAATTTACACTACTTTGTTTTGTTTACCTTGTTATCATTATTTCGGATGGCTTTTCTGGACGAAATGTGAATGAATTTTTGTACAATTTTCGTACCGGTATGATGAAAATCATATCGCAATACAATATGCGGATTGCGTATTGCGATATATACCGATACACCGGTATATTGTTGCAGCACTAATAATATTAGACAGTTAATTCATTTGTGTATGTGTAATAAGGAGGGTCATTTTCCTGACTTAAGTGTGTGTTTTCCTACTTAGGCTCTAACCAGTCAATAAGAGCCAATTAGTTACCAAGTTGACTGTCCCCCGGTAGACATCTATAATGCGGCATTATTTAATGATGACATGTGAACTGTAAATTGAACGCTTTCGATAAATACAGATTTAATATAAACAAATTAAACCTAATAATAAAAGATTGATGGTAAGTTCACTATGCTGAACGAAAAAACAAAAACTTACAAGCTCGCTTTTTGTTATTTTTTCATTTAGTTTCGTCGTAAACAATTCCAAATCATGAAATCTTAACTCGCATTTTAACTGGCCAGACTTGTCAACAACTGCATTCGTGTTAACATCCGCCGTATAAAATGAGCCGATAATTGTGACAACTAAATATTTCAAAGATTAAGTAATGAACAATATTCTAAGAGAGCACCGAACAGTTATGAAACAAAACAGAAGAACGATCGCGATGTGATTTATACCCATTCAATTTCTGACTGTTTACCTGTGAATCAAATGCGTTGAAAAAAATTACCTGAATGTACCCCACAAAAAGTGTATAAAGCCCATCCATAGCTTGGCATCCTCGACATTTCCTCCTTGCTCTATGCACTGGTGGCAAGCTGAAACCTTCAATTCCTCGTAGGTTTGGTAGTCTTTATCCCACTGGCGATCCTTCTCCTTGACATGTCTGTGAGGCTTACTTTTCCATCGCCATCCTGTCAAAATTTTGGGAAAATGATGGAGCTAAAATAAATAATCAGGGTTTTACAATCATGTCAAATTTAAGGGTCCCTAGGACTATTCAGTAAATAATGTTCAGGGGTCCTGTCAATAAAAAGGGAAGTACCAAAATAACTTATTGGTAGAAACTTGCACTTGTTTGACTGATTCCACATATTTTGAAGTCGTTTGATAAACTGCTCGTAGGTCACCTTGTTTTCATATTTTTGCAGACGAAAAGACTATTTAAATTCATGCCATTTGAGTTACAAGCGGCAAATTTATTAAAGTTCTTACATTTCTACTAATACCAAGCTGGAAGGCTGGACGCACCGTTCTTAACCAGAATTCTTGAAGATACGAGATCCTAACGCTGAGAACTTCTAGAGACAACTGAAACGACTGCACAAATGTTTTGCTTTCGTCATCAAATGTACTACACCTCATAGTTCTGGGTTACACACCACTTAACTATTTACCACAGTATGCTTAATATGCTGGCTGTATCAAAGTTAATTAGTCAAAACTCAAAAGTATAGTAAACGTTTGATTGCGTAAACAATAGCCGTAATCTATCACACACCTATAAAATAAAAGATTGAATCTATTTTTATAGTTTAATCTTGCTTGCCAGATAATAAGGTATCATAACCTCAATAAGCTTCTCTTTCATATCGACATAAATAGCTCACATTTACACAATCTAAATTTGGGACTTGAGAAACATATTTTATTTGCAAAAAAATAAAAAACTGCAAAATATACATATCAATACAACTATTTTGAAAAAAGGGTAGGACCCTAAGTTCTAACAACATTAAAAGTGGGCTTTTCCGGTGTGTTATTCACATTACAAGTTCGTGACGACAGCGTGATTTTGTAAAGCTCTATGTTACAAGGTCAAAAACACATTAAATTGCCATAAAAAAACAATGAGCGTTTTATTAACTATATACAATTTACCGAACATGATATTTACTGAAACCTCCATAAATCGTAAAGGGTAAACATTCTATTTTTACCGATTGATTTCTGCACAAAACGACAATGTTGATTCTCATAATCAATACTCATCGTCTGCTAAAATTGTGATCTGGCTGGCTAGCACGGCTATCTGAGCATTAGGGGTTCAGCTTCTGGGTGCGGATCATCAAGGGGTTCAATTGTCATATAATTCCTCAAAGAGCATCACGTCTAAAGTTCTTTAAATATACACACATAATATAATAGCACGGTGTAGATGCATATCGGTCGTCTCTGTGTCAAATGCTGCCTCTCTTACTCTCTGTTCTTAAACAATAATATAGATGATGGAAATTCACAGGTAAACAAAGAACATCTAAAATTAAAACCCATAAACACATTTGTGCATAAAAAGAGATGGTCCATGAGTTGAAGCATATATCCTGCTAGAGGTTGACAGTATTCCGCAGGTCCAAACACTTATCACAAACTCTATCGAAGAAGAAATGATTATGAGGATGGTGGTACAAACGTGCAGACATTTCACTTTAATGACTTTTTAACATAGATTTCCCATAATATGTCAAATATCTAGTGTCATTGATATCATCTTTATGATCAAATCCTTACGTTCAATATATGCTATATAGTAATTGTCATCAATTTAAATTAAAAATGCCTACTTTCGCTTTTGTTGTGGCACGTTAAGCCTCTTGATCAGCTCACTTTTCTGGCACGGGAAAAGCCTACTAGTTGTCGATTTACACTGGCATGGGAACACTCTTTATTAATACATTACATTTAAGGCCATATAGCCGTTCCTCGCAACAATGGGAATGGTGTACTTTAACAGGGACGCGATATTCTGCGTCAAATACGCATAAAATGCCAGTCAGGAGTGGACCCGTCATATTTGTTAATTTGCGTCCCATGGGACGCACACTCATTTTGACGTATTCGTTCTCGTAATATCAACACGCTCTGAAAGACAACTGCAGTACGCAATTTTCTTGAAGGATGTACGAGTTGTCTCGCTTGTTGATTTATCGACCAATCGAGTTATCGAGCACCTGCTGTTTATAGGTGCAAAGTTACGAATTGAGATTACATTCCTTAAATGTGAGCTATTTATGTCGCAATGAAAGAAAAGCTTACTGAGATTACGATAGCTTATTATCTGGCAAGCAAGATTTAACTATAAAAATAAATACTATCTTTACTTTTATAAGTGTGTGTTAAATCTCGGCTATTGTTTACGCTAATAATCGATTACTATACTTTTAACTTATTGACTTTGACACAGCCAGCATATTTAGCATACATTCACTGCTTGTAACTCAAGTTATATTGGGACCCCCATTTGTATTGAAAGGACCCCTGAAAATTATTAACTAGAGTCCTAGGGACCCCTAAATTTGACATGAATGTAAAACCCTGCTTAAAGCATCCCAATGATTAAATAAATACATTTATCATGAAATAAATTAATTAAAACTTATCAGAGAGGCAGCATTGTGTCATAGAGCCCACCAATATGCATCTTCACCGTGAAAAGGAACCGTGAAAGACAATATAAAAACAATTACAGTCTGGCATCATAACGGATCAATGACGAAATATAATCGATATATATATAAATGTCACTATTGGACATGATTACCTATGCGAGTATAATTGTGCATGCATTAAAAATGTTTGTTTTTTTCATCGGCAATATTGTTTACGTTTAGGCGGAAGTGGTTTTAAAACAGAACAACAACCACTATAATGCTAAACAATCTATACAAAATTAAGTAAACTAAGGAGACCTTTGACATAATGCTTTCATATTCTTAACATACCACATGGATTAATGTATTTAAAACGCATTTATTGAAAATAATTGACAGAAAAATAACGAGTCCAAGTTGAGTAATATCGCAAATCTAATGCAGAAATGCAGCTAAAACTCACTTACCTATAATATAGACTGTATTGAATTCACAATATAATTAACTAAATAATTACAATAAGCAAATGTGTAAATAATGTTTTAACGAGATGAAAATTTCGTGATTATGATCAGCAAGCTGATTTCAAGATGGCGGAATAGTAATGTGAAGGGAATCAGCTGGATAAAAGGAGAGTTCTCATTGGTCAATCATAGTTTGAAACATAGTTTGACACTATGATTCTTGCAATATGATTGGATGTTGAAATACAGTATTATAAGTTCGGTTGAGAGCTATTCCGGCTGACATCATTTATGTACTGCTATTTGGTGAAGTTGTGTATAGCGATCGTTATTATATGTCTATTAATAAACTAATACATTGTACGTTTTCGTACCACTACGCCTTCCAACAAATTTGCTTGCGCGATAGGTCGTCAAATATCGTACTACATTGATTCTCCACTAAATAAACAAATACGAAAAAAACACAAAATAAATATATTTTGATTATGTTTTGTTTTTATACAAAACCAGAAAGTTTCGCGTATTTGCCCAGTCCCTGTGATCTTTCCCCTGTGATCAGTTGTGGATCGGTTATTAATTAAAACAATTAGCTTTGCATTATTGGCAATAAATGTTGTAATAAATGTAATAGGCACAAATGCAGTACTTATTTACACTAATTTACACAAAAAATCACCAATTTGCAAGATATTATTAAAACAAAAATATATACATTGATCCGTAAAATAACTCCTCTTATCATAAGCGAAAAAAAATGCATAACATACTAGTCGCCGCTCTCCAGAGCGACGCCAAATACATGTACAATGTATAAGTATTGTTCTGTATTCGATTGACTTGTGTCCAATTTGACAGTATATTGAAGTTTTTCGGATACAATTGAAGATTATGCAATGATCATTTAACCACCAATATAGACCTTAATGAATGTTGCGTCCATTGGCGGACATTACAGTTAATGTCTGAAATAATACTAGTTTCGCGGTCATTCAATCTTTTTATCCATAAATTTAATATATTCTTAAAGTTGATGTTTATTAACAAGATATTTTAACGTGATTGCGTCGTTTGATGACACATATGTATAATCGTATCAAAACAACATGAACCCACCACCTTGGGCCGCGAGCTTGATAGAGGATATCAAAAACATAAAACAACAAGTAGCGAAAATTGATAAGATTGAAGTTTCAGTAAACAAAATAGCGCAAAAAGTGGAACAATTGGAATTACAAGTTAAATGCATGGAAGCCAATTGCAAATTCATCAATGAGAAATTCGAAGAAACAAAACATAAACTTGAAAAATCAGAGGATCAAATCAAAATGTTTAACGAAAAATCAATTAACGCAAATTGAAGATGCCAACGACAATCTGGAATTCCATAGTCTACGAGAGAATCTGATCTTTCATGGCATTAAATAATCACCTAGTAAGCAAGAAAATTGCGAAGAGCTAATCAAGACACTAATTAAAGATGTATTACGTATCGAAAAAAACATCGAACTCGATAGGGTCCATCGAATAGGCAAGGAAACACCGGGGAAAACGAGACCAATAGTGGCGAAGTTCCATCATTATTCCGACCGGGAACTCGTTCGCAAAGCCTCAATTGAAAAGAATACAGATTTAAGGGCACTACACCAAGGCGTTGGGATACAGCAGACGAAGGGTACCCTGGAAAAGCGACGAAATAAACAACACATAGTTGACCGGGAACGAAATGCAGGCAGAACAACCAAATGGGCAGGATCAAGACTTCTAGTGAAAGGACATAACGGCATATGACGTTAAGAATAAAATTTCAGAGTTAAGAATTATTTTTGAAAATCTGGTAGTAACGTTAAGAATTTCACAAAACCTTATCTGGAGCTCTGATTACTATATTTATTTTTATATGGGAAATATAATAATACAATATTTGTCACATAATGAGTCAACAAAGTAACAACACATAAAAACAACCTTTTTTCACAACAATAAAGGTAACAATAAACAGATTATCTGTAAGGCATCCACAGCTGATGAGGTTACTGATTATCTTGTGGTAGATAAGGCTATTACTGATTGGGGTTGCTTAGAGATAAGGCTGTAGTATGGAATAAGGTAACATACAGTATGATTGAAGTGGACTTGAATTGAGCACAATTTATTTTTGTAAAAATACATGACATTTCAAAACATTTTTGTAGGACCATACTAGCGGTATTATAGTGGATTAAATAAATTATTAAGTACTCGTGTATAAGTAGAATTTTAAAAATTATAACATAAAATGGTGTAAATTACTGGATTTGAAATGAATACTGATATTTGCAGACTTAAATATGTTGCAATACACAACATTACAAAACAAAACGTCTGTCGCTTATCCTTCAATGAGAGAAAATCCAACAACCTAATGGATAATAAGAATAAAAATAATTATATTTTTAAGGCAGTGGCTATTCGTACGACCCTGTACGGCGAGACAAGAGGCTACCAGTACGGCCCCGTACGAGTAGACAAGAGGCTACCCGTACGGCTCTGTTCATAAAGCCTTTCCTATGGAGATAATTCAGGGCTTTCCACAGGACATTAACGATCCCTCGCCGGGGCGCTTGAATTTCGAAATCAGAGTCCCCGGGGCGCTTGAAAATTTCCGAACAGTGTATTTTTCAGTAAAAGAAAGTGGAGATTGTCAAACAAAATCAAGGTTTCTCTATCAGTGTATCAATATTCCCTGTTTTAAAAGAGCACTCGGTACATACGTTCACAAGTAATCGCCATAAACACCACATGGGGTAATGGATAATCCACTGATAAGACTCACGTATCAATTATTCTAGCCACATTACACAGTCAGTTAAATGCTGACAAGGATGTATCAGGTAACTTTCCGGTCGTCAAACTGTGATGTTCATCGTCCAATCGGTTACGCGAATGCTTATGAGGGCGGGGTTAACTATCGACCATTATTTTTGATTGACGTCGGGCACGAAGTAAGAGTTTATCACATCTTGATTAGCAAGAAGTTAAACCATTTACGTAATATAAAACTGGTAACAAGTACAGTACAGTTCATTATAAACGTTTTCGGGCATCATCATCACACCTTTTTACTGTAAACAAGTGTTACCTATGACTCATAATTAATACGATAAATTAATTGGAAGTGGTAAACAATTAACTTCTTATAGCGAGTAAGTTGTGCAAATAACACCTGGTTACAATTATGCAATAACAATTTTATTCCAGTACATGTATATTTCATCATGTCCATTTAGAACTGATTCACCTGGTTTTTCTGACATTTATTCGACACGTAATGCGCTTTAAAAAAAAATCGTTGAATTAATAACGCACACTTGTAAATGTTTCGTCCGATAATCGATACTTAGAAGACTGATGATGGCAACCGGCCGTAATCCTCGTGGACAACGTAAATTTCATGCATAATTCTGTCAAAACATTTATTCGACTCGTAAGTGTTTAAACAAATTATCGTTGAATTCATAACGCAACTGTTAATATTTGTTGAAATCTCAAATGGAAATAATTAAATTTGCAATCCCAAACCCATTCCCATAACTCAATGTTAACGCGTTTTTAATCTGAAACACACTTCCGAATGTAAATGTTAGCTCAACGTTAAAACATTCTTGCTTCAAATTAGCAGTGCAAATTTATTTTGTGTCGACTATTTTTCTCAATCAAAAAGAGCGCGAAAATTATGCAGCATGTACAACGTCGCGTCATGTGTATTGTGCGTATACTAAGCGCTTTAACAAGCACACAACACGCCAAGGAATTGACGCATGTTCAGAGGCAATATTTCATCAAATGGATAAAAGTCACTTACAAATTTATTTGATACTATAGAAAAATGGCAAGGTTTGTGTTAAAGAAATAATTGAGAGCTTTTATCGTAAATATTTACCAGAAAGTGATTTATAAAAACGGAATAAACGGGATTATCTTATGAAAATTCTTTACTTTAATGCCGTACGGCGAGCTAGACAATCTCCATAGGAAAGGCTATACGAACAGAGTCGTACGTGTAGCCTCTTGTCTATCCGTACGGGGCCGTACGGGTAGCCTCTTGTCTACCCGTACGGGACCGTACGACTAGCCACTGCCTATTTTTAATGAAACACTTATGTTTATAGGCAGTTAAATAAAAATAATAATCAATATATCAATTTAACAAAAATGAAATTGTTAAATACAGTTATTACCTGGTATTAGAAATGCCCAGCCCAACATAATTTGTAAATGTGTGTTACTGAAGTCTTTGTTTATCTGTTTTGACACTTTGATTAATCTGTTGATAAAGCCTTGTCAGGGGTGTGATTGCTTGATTGTAATACCCATTAATGGCACGCTTCTAACCAGATTAAATTTCCTTTCTTTAATTAAGGTTTTCTTATCAATTAAACCATTGCAGTGTTTTTTTTCTGTTTTTTTTTTGTTACAGCCTGTGGCATTTGGATTGGGAAAATTAGCGCGATAAACCATGAAATTGGGAAAAATAGCGCGATAAACCATGAAATTGGGAAACATTATAAATATGATTATAAGAACAGAATAAAAATTATTAAGTTCATGTTTGACAGCATTTTTATATTATAAAGTGTTGCTTTCGTGTCTTCTTACAACGTTTAGTTAATATCCTTCCACATGGATATTAAACTTGCAATAATCTATAGATTCATCAATATATATGTACCATTATGATTTAATCATAATCTCTTTAAGAGTATGAATTTAATTCAGGATGTTTTTTTTAAGTAAAATATGATATGGTGAAAACATTAACAAATATTAACAAACATGCATAAGTGTTCTTGCTGTGTTAATGTTGTATCAAATGGAGCTAAAATAATACATTTAATTTGTTTACCTTTTAATATCTTGCACAATTGACATCCTCAGTTCAATGCCATTTCACCAAACTATACGGCGTGACAAACATAATAAAGCAGAATATGCATATGAATCTGATTATACACAGATCAACTAACATATAAATCAAATCATGTTTGTTATCTTTCCATTTTCGAACGATACCCATCTTAAATGCTTTAACTTTGTGAGTAAACTAACTCCAATTTCCCAACACAGATTTCTGTGACGCACATTCACTGTGAAGATTTCTAATAAATATTTGTTGTTGTTCATCTCAAACGTAGTATTTTGCGTTAATTATCACACACATTAAAGTATCTCCTAATAACCATGTGATGTCTGCTGTTAATGTTAGTGTTATTTATCATTTTCGCTGCTCATCGCAAACTTCTCGTCTGCTTGCCGCCATCTTGGACGTGTGTAAAAACAGGCGTTAACAATCGGGATACATCGACTATCGACAGTATCCTCCGCAATATAGAGAGAGATGTGTGGATAGCAAAGTAAAGTCGTATTCTGCTACATTCGCGAACATTCGTAAGTCAGTTGTTATTCGGCGAAGACTCGACAAGCTCGATCGGCACTCGTTCTACGAAATTAACGCTAAATGACATAGTAATCTTATTGGCTTTATTGGAAAAATTTGGTCATTTTATGGGAAATTTTGGTCAGATTTTTGGGAAAAAACGTCATTTTTTGGCAATTGGGAAGCAGCCGAATATCGGCGGTAATTTTGGGCAAAAAAAATCACTGCATTGTATTTTATTAAATTAATTATCCTATCTAACATGAATAAATAAGAAATTGTCATAATGTAAAATTATATGAATTAAATGAAACTAATTAATCAACTTCAATATTTGACAAAGTTCTTAAATAATAAAATAGTAACCTAATAATATTATTTAAAACAAATCAACATATATTATAAATACAAAATATTTAATTCATTTCAATTTTATATGTTGTAACACAGTTTATAGAAAAATACATTGGTTGGATTGCATTGGACAAAAAACACAATGTCATCTTTCATTTACATACTACATTTATTATCTTCACATCAAAATTGTGCTAAAGGTCAAAATTATAACCCCAAAACATCTGTTCACAACTTCTTTTAAAATATGACAAAAGCAAATGACAATAAAATCTCATAAAAATATGGGGTTGAATTGTCTTTGGGGTGAATTGTCAAAGGAAATCAAATTTCTGGGGTGAATTGTCCAGAGGATTGTCTGACACCCTCCCCCCCCCAACCTTATTTTTCATGAAAAATTGAGAAAATTTGGCCCAATTCATGGCATGCAAAGTACATTCTAACAAATGCAATCCTAGTTTTGGCTACATTACTCATTTATTTCATCCCTGTGCTGTGTTTATTTACCTAAAAGTCTCCCATGCGTTTAGATATTTCACAATTTACCTTTAAATTCCTGTTCTGCAGCGTGTAATATTGACTTCCTCCAAAAGTAAACCTCCTTTTTGAAGATTCCTTGCTTAAGGGAGCTGTCGTTTGTTTCAATGTTTTTTTCCAAAATGTTTAGACATATTTTCTAAAACCTTACACAAAAATACATCTTAAAAAACCTAATTGATTTTTAAAGACCATAGATAACGCCTACCCTAAAGATATGTAATTTCCCCCCCTTTCACTGACATATCCCCGGTACGACTAAAGTGCATATATGACTCATATTCACGAAAGGGGCGAATATGAATACATATCGGCTGTTTTAAAATGGTTTTCTAACATTTTTGATATGGAAATCCTTCTATGAATATAAATCTTCCTTATTTATTAATTCATTACTTTTTGTTGTAGTTCGTTACTTTTACCGTTTTATTGTTACAGCTTCCTGAATAAACAACTACAGCGCCGGGAGCAAGGTATCAATCAATGATGTTACTCGTTAGAAAATTGGTCAAAACAACAACGTCGCTTCGACTTTGCGACCGCTGATTAGTTTCACGGAATTGATGTAAATAAATTCAAAATAATTACTCATTCTGATACTATTGGAATTAGTTTTTAGTAATAAGTTGTTTATTTAACTTTTTTTTTTATCAATGTAAAGCGGTAAACTGTGATAGTATTGTTTGTAAGCACGTAGGGTTATGGTTAGATCGTAGTGCGGGGTTTTGTCTTACCTAGTGAAAACTGTCGATGTGTCAGTTTGTTATTCTTAAACGGTTGAAATGAGGCCAATGTTTAATTAATGGCCAACGTATGAAGATGATATTTAGCTACAATTGTGTAGGTTTATAAATTGTGCACGATAATTTCTTGTAATTCGCACGTTTGTTGAATTTGTGACATTTTTACTATTTGGCATGTTTAACCCGTTGTCTATATATTGTATATCATATCAATCCTTCTATGAATATAAATCTTCCATATTTATTAATTCTGTTAAGATCGAGTGAACAATAAAGTGTTTTTTGTGACATTTGTATTGTGGAGTCGTCATTAATATTGTTGGTCGCGTGTAGCCTAAAACCATATTCATATTCGCGAACATGACTTCAGAGTTGGAAACATGATAATGTCTACTAAATTGCTCTTTTTATGTTAACAGATTTAACATAATATGTATATTTTACATTATACTGTAATTTGTTGATAAAACATTGCAGAAAAAACATCAATATTGCCAATATTCGTTCATATTCGCTCGTTTCGTTCATATTCGTGAATATGATTTATATACGCATTTTAAAAGGACCTGTCACCTCAATCCAAACTGTTTCCTGTATTCTCAACTTTCCAAAAGGTTACAATATACTTAATACTCGTTTCATGTAGGGCTGTACTCTCTAAAAAATATCATAGTTGACCCGAAGGCATGTTTTACATCTTAAACTATTGTTCGGGTTTTATCTTTCGGAGATAATGGTAGGGCATAAATAGGTGTTTACGACCGAATCCCTGAAATATGATAAACTTATAGACTTTAGTAAAGCATTGCACTAAAAAAAAGTTACATTCCACTAAGAAACGGCCGAAAAAAAAGTTGCAAAAACAGTCGATTTTGATTAGCGTCAAGTTCTTTTTTGGTTTGAATATGACATATCTTTTTTATTGCATAAATCGATTCCGCTTAGAATGGCCTTTAAGAAAAGGTATGGTTATGGGGGTCTCTATGTGCAAAATGTTGCTTTTATTTTCGCTCAAAGTTGTCGCTTTTACATTGAATTATATAGGGAAACTATTTAGTATATTGTGACCAATAGACCATAATGCGGTTGTAGACTGATGACTTCCGGTTTCAACGTAATTCGGATATTCCGTTACTGCCGTTGTAAAAGCAAATTGTCAATCCATCGTTTTAGGTAAGAAAATCAATTTTCATTTAAAACAATATTGGAAATAATCGTTGGATGTGTTTGATAACTATTTTTAATATGTATAATATTGATATTTATGTGTTTTTAGCCGCATGAATAACTTTTTTGAATGCACAATAATCAATGTTTATTGTGGGTGGGGTAAAGTATATTAATGTTGATTTATTGAAAAATAGAACTGTGTGGGGATTTTAACCACTATAGCAATACGGCTGTAAAACAATACATTAATACGTATCTGATGATGTTTTATTATCACATTTTACATTCTTGGTTATAATATATTGTATGGTAAACAACAGTTGACATGTAGCTACTGGAAATAAAATGTAATTGTCACTGTGCAGCTTAACATGTTATTTCTATTTACTTAAGGACACCTGTGTAGTAAATATATAATACCAAATATTAAAATGCATATGACTAAACTATAATACTTCATTTTTATTTATATAATATATTGTCTATTTTAAGATATTGGATGCCACATGGACCATGGATGTGTGCAAACTACTATTACACCTAAGAAGATTCAACATACAGACAGACATTCTCTTGCGCACCACAACATAGAACAGCGAATTTACATTTACTTCGAAGAGCTGCGTAGCATAGAAAACATCTTTTGCTGGACATAATTTATATGATGTGATATGCAAGCTTAGAATGACTGCGCCTTTCCTTCCAAAGCTTAGTTCGCGAGGCTGCTAAGCATATTTTGTTTGAGGTACTTGCCCATATTCTCTATTTGTTTATATACACATGTTCATCTATATCATCATCATATATTTTCTTACATATTCTATTTTAATATATATGTGATCATGCAAATTATCTGTGCAACAAGCAAAACCATTTAAAACCAGACATGGTATTCAAGTCATTCAAATTCAAAATGAGTTATTTTGCTCAATTTTTCATCAAATAATTTTATAGTTGTGAATATGTACATGAACTTTTAATTAAAAAAATGATTTACTTGGTTGTCAGTATTAATGTGGTGTGTGTTATGTGTATTTATTTAAATGTTTTGACTGCATATAATTTACTATCTATATTTTTATCTTTTCAGGGAGGAGATGAAAGTATCTGAAAGCAGACTTGAAGTGATATCTTGATATAAAATGAACAGTTTACAGAAATAGAAATGTTAAAAAGTGTCACGGAGTAATGTTCTTTTAACTCTTTTTAATGGACCAGCCTTGACAAACTACATAACTGTTATGTGGAATTACATGATCGTTGAAGTATTGCAGTGAAAGAAAAAAATCAAAGTAAAGATTGAATAAAAAAATACAAATATCATCAGACATTTTGACAATTCAACAAATCGAACAACATTTCATGTTTATTACTTGGTGCAGTGGTAATAAGATTTTGCAGCCCCCTTTTATGACTGAGGCTGTTGAGTATTGCATTAAGCATCTTTAAGTATTTTCAGATATTCAGGTTTCATTTGAAATTTATTCATGTATTACCGTTAGTACAATTTAACAAGAACCATAACCCTACACTTTCTTAAATCAGAGTTATTGCCCGTTGTTGTTTGTTTATGATGTAACTTTTCAGGACTCTATCTCAAACATGAAACTCCATGTTTTGTGAGGATTCTACCATACATCAAGGAATTTGCACCCATCCATATACAAAATTTTAATTGCGGGTGATACAAATACAAAAAGAATTCTTGTTTGTTATGAGACCACTGTTTTATTAACATGCATAATCAGATTGCATATGTATCTCATCAATAACAGTAATAACAAAGAAGCAAAAAACATAAATACATGTTTACACTTATGTTAATACATACACTTTGTTTTGATTATGCAAAAATAAATATAAAATGGTTTGTTTATATAGTTCTTTGAGATAAAAAGCTTTCCATAAACACCAGAGTCCCTGTCTGTCACTGCGGTTGTAATATTTGACTGGCTGCATAACGACACCTTCCGTGATGTTTGATGGTGTTCATGTACTTCTTACAAAGCTACGAACCTTATAGCCAGTAACAAATCCTTTGACTTATCCTTGTCAAGTCTGAAAACAACAAACGAATAGCACATTTTAACTGGAGTGCTTTTACTTTTTTGTCGTTTATTACAAAAATTGTGTACAAATAACAAAGCAAAAATATGATTTATGATATTTAAAATTGTACAATACTGGGTAAGTGAATATGAAGTTAATATTAAATTTTAAAATAAAATATGTTTGTTAAAAAAGAAAATCGATAACACTTCAACAGGTTGGTATATTTATACCTATGTTCAGTCAGGGACATATACAACAGATGTCCCTGGTTCAGTTCAAAATAAATTATTTTGAACAATGCAGACTTAATTCAGTATTCCAACATGTAATATTTGGTTAATTTTATATATTATCAGTATAGAGGTATACGTTCTAGAATCTTATAATAAGGTGTTCAGATAAATTGCTGGATTTAGTTTAAGTATACACTTGCCTTGGACATTTATAACTTTCAGGCACACACAAAGTCTTGGTTAACAGGACCATCATGCTATTCGTCCATGACAATTTGGCATATTTGAAGGATGCCATTTGTGGATATTTATGAACATGTATGTCCACAGACATGATAAATTTTAACATGAATCTTGGACAAACATTTGTCAGATCAGCAAGTACTGGTACTCGCATGAGGATGGCGCAACGATCTTGTAAAAATCAATCTGGTGGTCACATAGATTCGTGGCCTTAAAATATAATGCAAGCCAATGATTTGACTAGATAAACAGATTTTAACATAAACTTGTCAATGTTTATTAAAGAGAGCATATGGCTACCATATAGCATTAGCTAAACATATTGTTTAACAACACTGTTATTAAATATAGACAATTGTTTGTTTAATTTCTGGTTTGACGGCAATGACATGAGTCAATATTGTATACATGTATATAGTTTAGTATATATAGTAGATTTTATTGCAAATCAATTATTAAATAAATATAATAGGCAAACTAAATAAATAAAACACATTAGCTCTAGAAAGCAAAATATTGAATTTATGAAGCTGGAAAATGTGAAAAATTGATATTGTATTTTATTGATTACATTGGTGCTTACTGTATTTTGAATTTAACATACATATTGAATACTCCAAAAGGTGTTTTATTTATTTGTATTAAAGTTAGATGGAAGCTTCTGTCAAACACCCATGGGGTTCTTTTTAAATGGGAGATCCCCCGTGGATCCCCCGTTAAAATCCCGTTGAGTTTCTTGCCAATGGGGCTTTCACGGGGGCCCCCGTAAAAATCCGCGGGTTACGGAGTTTGACAGGAGCTCCCGCCAAAATCCCACGGGTGAAGAAAATCTACTTTATTTTCTTATTTAAGTACGTATTTTTTACAATAACGACTTCAGCATATGTATTTGTAAACACTGAAACAGAAAACAAAGCATAATATTTAAATTACATTTTTTGTAAAATATAGGTAAAATTCTCCCGTCTGGAAAAAAACTTCCACAGGAGAAGTGCAATTCTTAACGGGGGAGCCAAAACTCCGTTGGGATCCCGCGGGTGATGGCAACTTTATCATCAAATAACTCTACTTTCCAAAAACATTTTAACATGAGTTATAACGTTTATGTTTAAAGGTTATCATATGGTGATGTGGTACCTTATTTGTGTGGAAAACTGTTATCTTTAAGGCTGTCAATTTGTTCAGTTGTAGATCACAAATATATATAATAAATATATGTTTTAAAATTTTGTTTTACATTATTGTTTTGGGTGTGTTTTTACCTTAAGTTAGGTGCTGAAACTTAATATCAAAACCCAATAGGTCATTCCGAATTTCACTTTCTATTTAATAGCCCTTCTGATCAACACTCTATATATCATCTACAAACATTCGTTGTTTTTAGAAGTGTTCTTGTTCAAGTTTATTTGCACCATTATACAATTGCACTTATTGTCTTTTATAGAGATTATTTGGCATATACGATGGAGATATCGGATCTTACTAATCTTGTATTTGTTTGTTAGTTATCTACACGCGGACCCCACCGAGTGACTGCAAATGCGACAGTCGCAAAATGAGTCAGAAAAAGGAACACATACTGCCCATTCTGAGACCAAGACCATTCAGGCCGTCGAGAAATTTAAACACAAAACACATTGTACGTTAAAGGTCTTAATTTTTAGTCAACCTGTATCTATGTTAATTTAATCAATTATATATTTAAACTTACTCCCCATATATTTGGCACTCTACCCATGTGTACTGGTATCCTATATTTGCTGTTAAAATTAATATTAATTAAATTTACTTTCCACAATCTTTGATACTGGACCCATGTGTACTGGCATACTTTTATTTTGTGTTACATGTATTATATTTGAACATTCTCTTTAAAATATTGGTTACTGTTCCCGTGTGTACTTGCATCATTTATCTGATATTGAATTTATTATTTATGTGAACATACCCCCAAAAATCTTGTATACTGTACACATGTTTATTGGCAACTTAAACGTAACCGTGAGTAGAAAATGTGGCGGCAATCCTCAACGGGGATCAACGCATTGCTGAATTTGACAACACTTGTTTCCAATAAAATAATAGTATTTCGACAACTTTTGATTCTCAGATATTGTCATATTTTGATACCGCTCCTGCATGCATAAAAAAGTTATATGCATTAAAATAATTTATGAACATGTTCTATCTGTGGTAAGCCCATTTAAGGTTATATCACGCGCTATCTTTACATGTTTGAAATATCGTTTTAAATATTCAGTTGAAAGGTGTAAAACAACTCCAAAATAATATAAAATACCAAATTGCTATTCTTTTGTAGGTACCTGTACATAGAATCGGTGAATCACGGACGGGAATAAGTATCCAAGATCAGGAAAGTCAACCATTGCCTGCTGTTGCTGAAGGGACGAGTGTTGACACAGACAACGATCGGAGAGACCCACCTGCTGGGCCGAGTACCAATACAGGCAAAGTAAAGCAATGCCCTACGTTTTGAATTCTAAGCACAGAGATATTATTGTTTCGTTAGCATATCTCTATCATGTACATGTCGACATTAAACATCACGTGATCATGGTCAATGTAAAGATTATTGTTATTTAATATGATTTAAAGCCGTTTTCATTGTTCATGTTTGGTGATGACCATGTAAAAACATTTTGTAGAAAATTACACTGATTTGGATTTTTTAAATGCAAATAAGAAATCCTTCCAGGTATTATGAATGCAGTGGATACCATTAATCCATTTGGCGTTTAACTATGCGAGGAGTGTGTGCCTATTGTTCATTCGCATCTAATGTTGTGAATAATCAGACATAGTTGTTTCTTTTATAAAAAAAGTGTAACTAAAAAGGCAATTGAAAAATGTCCATTCATTATTGTTAATATGGTTTGTTAGATTGTTGGTCAGTACCAAAAATCGCACTTATTAAGAAATAATAGTTTAGTGCAATTCATGAAGATCATTACGTTGACTGTTGATAATTGAAATGCCTAGACGTACATAATATATTTCCAAGGCTGTATATACACATATCTTAGACATCTTTTTGCGCCAGTTACATTGACAATAAATCTGCAATTTTCATACTGCTGTCAATACAAGATGTGTTTAATATGTTTGTTGTTTCAAAAGGTTATAAATCCTACGGATGTGTATAGTATTAAACTGTTTAAATGTGTATTTAATGATAAATATTTTATTTAGCTGCATATCTTTGATCTGGATGTTTCAAAAACAAATTCGGCACACGTCGATGAACATACGAAGGTCTCAAAAGATTTTGTAATATGCATTTCTTATGTGACGAATGACGCAGATTGTTACTTAAGACTTCATTTCAGAGTTAATAGCTATGATTCGTTCATACAATATAGTTATGTATTGTCATGTATTTGTATAAGAGAACACATTATTGTCATTGTTATTATCACACGTTTAATCTTGCTTTTATGATACGTGTAAATAAACCTCATACCTTGTTGTTTCAAATTAATATTAATTCATTGACGTTTTCACATTGACATCAAACTTTCTTAACTACTTTACCTCATAATATTGTGATAATTTAATTACCAAGAACAAAGTCACAACAATTTTTTTTTCTAGGATGCAAATACCCATATATCTTCAAGCAATGCCGAAAGCACACACAGCGATAGTCATGACAACCTTAGTAGAGGAGCTAAGGTAAAGGATGACAAATCCGACAGTGGTATTGGTATTGATCCGGAAACTGTTGAAAACAACTTAAGACTCAGTAAAAAGGATTCTGACAGCGCATTACTTCGTACCGGCGCAGAAGACAAAGGCGGCCACCAAGAAGACAAAGACAATGAACATAAAGGACAAAGTGATGATGACCAAAAGGGCATTGACAGTGGACCAAAGCCAACGGGTCGTGAAAAAGTATGTGCACGCGTGTAGATCTATATAAATAGTTGTAGTACGGAAACTGCGTTTATTTGAAAATAAAAAAGGGGGATGCTTCAAAAGTATGTTATACAGTGCGACTGTTGTTTTCCATTAATCCCCTAAATATGATGTATTTAGTTCTGGACGTTTAAAGTTGATCTTTTTTTTCGCCAAAGATATAAAGTGGGTATGCACGATTTTTATATGTGTTAAATTATATGTGTTAAATTATAATATATTGATAAAAATATGTTACAATAACACAAACTAGGCAAGAAAAATTATACATTGAAGACGAATTTCATAAAATGAATCAACTACAAATTAGCACCCCGAGCCGATTGTGACGAAGATATTTCATACATATTTTCCTACAATAACCGAATTATTTGTATTTTTGTAAGGATCGGAGTTAGTGTTCGTGTGTCGTATGAATAGATATCGTTGCAGGAAATTAAAAAGATCCGTATGTAGATTCACATCGTACATGCATGATATATATGGCTGCGAATTCGACTGTACAGATATTTTCGATTTCAGAATTAAATATCTGGCTTATTTAGCATTTTTCGACACATGTTCTTCTTAACTTTTATTTTAATTTATATTGAAATACATGTATAATAAGTTTTTTTACAAATTTTATATAAATTCAGAAATATTTGAAAAAACTCGTGCATACAGTACCTACTTTAAGCTATGGAAACAAGAAGAATGGAAATAAACAACGGCCAATAGCTAAAAAAAGTAACAGTAAAGTAAATTTGTGTAATTTTCAGTATATTGTATTTGCTCTACAACTCCACATCACTTATGTTGTCAATTAACCTCTTTCCAAACAGGGCAACACATTTTTGTAATCATTTTTGTTAATAAAAATTAAAATATTTATTGAGAGTAAGACGCTCATAATTTTGTTATATGAGTAAAAACACATCTGGTGGTATCTCTAGTTCATTTTGTTTTCGGAACTAGATTAACTGCAGGCCAGATACAGTAAAAATGAAAATACTGGAGTTACATTTTATAAGTACAAAATGCTTATAAAACGTTTGCTTATCAAACAAAAACGTGGGAATGTCCGTCAGTCGATCTAAGTAGGTTTCGTTTTTCGTATATTTCAGATCGACAATGCGACGGACATACGAATGTTTTCGTGTATATGTCTTTGATCTTAGCACATATCGTGTAATGTTGATATTTGTTAAACGTTTCGTAGACAACAGTTTATTAAAACGTGTACTGATTGCATTAATTGTGTTTAACAATAAATGAAGATATACATATATAATCAATAGATGATTTTCAAATACAGTAGGTGCATAGGTTCTTTTTAACTGTCGTGAACCTCTTGACAAATAATAGCACAAAATGTTTGTATAAGAATGCATATTTTGTCATTGTAATAGTCATGTTATAGTCATTATTGTAACCTAAGGTTATCAATTATTACAACGCATTCACACACATAACTGAACCGGCGCGCACACTCCTTTCAACGAACATACACAACACAGGCGCATAACACACGCGGGCAACACGCGCGCACACACACACACAAACACACACACACACGCACCGAACCACCATCCACACACAATTTAGTAGTTTTTGTATTGGTATATTATTATAAATATAAGTTACCATAAATCTACGATGTTATATATATATTTTTATACTCAGATCACTATTTCAAATAATTTGTGCATTTCCAGTGTACGGAAGTGCGCTTATGTAGGTCTCTATTGGAGACAAATCGTTTATTGTTGTTTTCTTCTCATTTTTGTGATTATTTCTGTTTGCTTCTTTTTTTTATGGACTATTCAGCTGTTTGTATCCATATTTTTTGTTTTCTTTTTTCGTTTGTATGTAATGATATCTTATGTCTTATACTAGAAACCAACTGGGCATTTTTTAAAATAGGGACCAACTGGACAAGCATACACAAATTATCATTTACATCACCCTCCACTTCTTTAAATGATTAAGATATGTACTTTAAATGTAAAAGGGCTAAATAATAAAGACAAACGCATAAAAATCTTCAAATGGTTAGACGAAAAAAAATATAGTATACTCCTATTACAAGAAAGTCACTTGACACATACTTTAAGACAAACCTTAAAAGATGAATGGGACGGAGACATCTATCTTAGTGGTCAACATTCTAATAAACAAGGCGTGGCCTTTTTGATAAAAAATAATATTGGGATCACAGTCGATAATTTTAACGAAATAATAATTGGCAGACAAGCGAGTATAGATATCAAAATACACGAAACACAATTAACATTAATCAACGTTTACGGCCCTAACATAGATGATTCCACTTTTTACGAAACACTACAATCCTTTATAAATAATAATCAAGATAAAAACATCATAGTCGGTGGTGATTTCAATACTGTTCTTAACCCATTATTAGATAAAAAGAAGGGCAACCTTTATACTCATCCTAAAAATAGAAACATTTTAAATAACATAATTGAAAACTACAATATGATAGACATCTGGCGTACAATATATCCAAACGAAAGAAAATTCACCTGGCACTCAAACACAAAACCAACAATATTTTGTAGATTAGACTATTTTTTAATATCTGAGTCTCTTTGCAACATTATTGACACATGTAACATAAAACCAGGATTTATGACTGACCACTCTCTAGTTGAACTTAAACTACATAATATACAACCTGAAAGAGGCCCAGGATACTTTAAAATTAACAACAGCATCTTATTAGATACACAATATCAAACACAAATAAAACAGGAAATACTAAATACAGTTCAAAATAATAAAGATGCAAACCCAAATACCTTATGGGAAGTAATTAAAGGAAATATACGCAACACAACAATTAGATACACATCATTTAAACAAAAAGAAACACACAAACTTGAAACTGAAACCATCAAAACCATTGAAACCCTTGAAAAACAATTGCATCAAACGAACACAAATGATACCACCGACATTGAAAATGAAATAACGTTAAAAAAACAAATATTAGATGAAATTTATCATACACATCTCAATGGAATAATACTAAGAGCGCGTGCACAGCATGTTGAACACAATGAAAAAAATACAAAATACTTCGCAAACATTGAAAAACGTAGAAGCGAACAAAAAACTGTACACAAATTAGTAGTCAATGGCAAAGATATAACAAACAGAACTCAAATACTAGAAGAACAACGTTTATTTTTCGAAACCCTCTATAAACGAAAAAATGTTGAAAATAACACTCTTTTTAAAAATACACATCACGCTTTAAATCAAGAAGAAAAACTATTGTGTGACGGATTACTAAATGAATATGAATGTGGATTAGCACTAAAAGAAATGCAAAATAACAAAAGTCCAGGATCTGATGGCATCACCATTGAGTTTTATAAAATATTTTGGAATGATATCAAAACACATTTAATTAAATCACTAAACTATTCATATAATAATGAAAACCTAACTACGCTTCAAAAACAAGGTATAATATCACTCATTCCAAAACCTGGAAAAAACTTAGAATCCTTATCGAACTGGCGCCCAATTAGTTTACTAAACAATGATTATAAAATTGCAACTAAAAGTATAGCAAACAGAATAAAAAAAATATTACCATCAATCATTTCAAAATCTCAATCTGGTTTCATAAAAGGACGTTACATTGGTGAAAACGTTCGTCTTATCCAAGAATGCATCAACCATTTCAACAATTCAAATGATCCTGGTCTAATATTCTTTGCAGACTTCGAAAAGGCATTCGATTCGCTTGATCATTCATTTATGTTCTCTTGCTTAGAAAATATGAACTTTGGTGAAAGTCTCATTCAATGGGTCAAACTATTCTATACTGATATTAACAGTTTAATCATAAACAATGGCTTCTTTTCAAAAAGTTTCAACATCGAACGAGGGGTTCGACAAGGATGTCCACTCTCATCATCGCTATTTATTATTTGCATCGAGTACCTATCACATCACATCCAATCAAATAAACACATAAAAGGCATATCACTAGAACCCGACGAAAAAATCAAACAGTCCCTATTTGCTGACGATGCAACTTATTTTTTAAACGACAATTACGATTCTTTCCATAACCTAATAGAATCGCTAACCCTTTACGGAATGACATCAGGTCTTAAACTAAACAAAAGTAAATGTACTGTGCTACGAGTAGGTAAATTAAAACAAAGTAATGTTCAATATAAAAAAGAAATGAAATTTCATTGGACATCCGATGAAGCCACAACGTTAGGAATTACTTTCACAAATAATGAAAAGGATACAGTTCTTAAAAACATACTACCTAAATTACAGAATTTTAAAAACTGCTTAAAATCATGGCATCACCGTAAACTTACACTAATCGGAAAAAAACACAGTATTGAAAACGTTTGCACTTCCTAAACTAATTTATGTATTAACAGTCCTCCCAAATCCACCAAATGATGTTATTAACGATATAAAATCAGCAATATTTAATCTCATATGGGACGGTAAGCCTGACAAAATAAAACGAACTCAGTTAATTCAATCTGTAGAAAATGGAGGTATCAAATTAACGAACATTGACTCATTCTTGAATTCAATCAAATGCAGCTGGGTAAAAAGATACCTAGATAATACCAATACGAGTACATGGAAACTATTCTACCAGAAAATCCTAAAAAAATATGGTGACTCTTTACTCTTTGAATGTAACATCAACAATACTATCCTACATGAAATTGCAAACGAAAACATATTTCTGTCTGATGTTCTATCAGCATGGAGTGATGTCACTCATAATCTAGAAACCCAAAACAGCAGTAAAACTATTTTATGGAACAATAAAGACATAACTTCAAACAATAAGACGTTTTTCTATAAAGATTGGTTTGAACGAAGCATAAAATATGTCGACCAATTATATGACTACAGAATTAAGGATTTCTACTCTTTTGATAATATATGCTACATATACGGAATACCTTCAAATAATTTTCTGAAATACTACACACTAATCAAAAGCATACCCATACATATTAAATCTGAAATCAATACAAATAATACACCATGTACTCAAACAACATTTGTAGAAAACATACTTGGAAGAAAAAACAAAACAAATAAAATATTCTACACACTACAAATTAAAAACCCTACAGAAAACTCCAAAATCCAAAATAAATGGCAAGTCCTTTTTGGAGAAAATGAACTTAATTGGAAACACATATTTACCATGCCATATAAAGCAACTATTGAAAGCACACTGAGAAATTTTCAATATAAATACATCCATAGAATTATAGCTACAAATAAATATCTCTTTAAATGCAAATTATCTAACTCAAATCTGTGTGACTTCTGCAGTGAAAACATTGAAACTATAGAACATCTTTTCTGGGAGTGCAAACACATCCAGCCTATTTGGAATCAATTAATATCTTTTCTTGAACAACATCAACTAAACGTTAAACTATCTTTCTTAAATGTAAGTTTCGGAATTAACTCATTGAAATCAATAGACTGTAATAATATTGTGAATTTTATGGTTATATTGATGAAATATTTTATCTTAAACATGAAGTACAAAAAACAAGTACCAAATTTTAATTGTTTTGTCCATAGTCTTAAACTAAAAATCCAGATTGAGAAAGAAATAGCCCTCATAAATGACACATTACAAATCTTTGAACAAAAATGGAATCGGATTAAATTCTCACAATGTTTTGTCCACTTATATACATTTCACTCTAATGCTAGTTTATCTCTCTAAAATAGTTTTGTTTATTTTTTTTATTATTATTTTTTTTTATTTTCAATCTGACAAGACCATTGTAAATATACAACAAAACACACAAGCCCAGTATGCTTTCTTCCGCCTTTACACAACTTATCATTTTTCATAACTATTCCTCTGTTGTTCTTTTCTTTTCTCTCTAAAAAAATATATATTATATTAGCATATCTTGTATAACATGTCTGAACTTTATTGCTTTGTACAATCACTATGTTGTATGATCATATACATGTTTACATTGTATGTATGATATTGAATAAAAAAAAAAAAAAAAAAAAAGTAACAGATTTAGAGAAACGGTTATTACGAACTGCACTTTTCCAAAGTATTTCTATTTTTAAAGTTTCATTGTGACAGCTTTTAAAGTCTCAGAGTCACAGACAATCGACATGCACCAAGTTATATAAGAATGAACTGTTTCATTTTCTTTCTTGGCCAGTACACGTTAACTCAATATGCATTCATTTTCATGCATTGCAGAAGACGACGGAAGAGAGATGCGAAGGAAATACCGATCCATCACGAAGGTCTCTGAGGAAAAAACATAATTTTTTCAAATTTGTGAGTATAACACAGGTAATTAAGTGGACATTAATGTTGCAGAAAATACACACTTTTGGTATGCTATGAGTAAACATTGTTTTGGAAATATATCATAAGTATTAACGAATTAGTTTTCCATTTCACCACGAATTAAAGTAAAGATAAATACAAGAATTATTTAAGTATAATATGAATGTACAATCATCATTTTATTATATACATATTCACTTTGCATGACATGTGCAGGAACTAACATATTTATGCTTTATTTGTCCATTATGGACATCGTCCCAAGGTTGATTATTCTGGCCCTCTGTTCAATGCTCGTACATTTAAGAGCTCTGCCTGGCATTGTAGAACTGCCATTTGAGATGCTGTTTTTATTCAAATGTTTGCTGTTTAGACATCAAAAAGCAGATATAAATATAACCTTGCATCAGTCAAGGAAGTGCGCTGTTTAGTAACTTAAATTTCTGTTAAGCATCATTTTCTGTTTTCAAAAGCTTTTGTCTTATGTTTATACAATCAAATTAATGCATTCTTTCACTTATTATACATGCATGTTTATTTATAAATATTCCATCGCCAAGACCTCGGCTTGACTTTTGTGTTTTGCACTACAATGTTTGGTCTCGTAGTTTCAGCCGTCAGACAAAGCTTCACGGCCCATGGTTACCCCAGCACCTCAAGTATGTGTTCATTATCTGCCTTGATGTTGTCAACCCAACCATGTTCATTATCTGCCTTGATGTTGTCAACCCAACCATGTTCATTATCTGCCTTGATGTCAACCCAACCATGTTCAATATCTGCCTTGATGTTGTCAACCCAACCATGTTAATTATCTGCCTTGATAATGTCAACCCAATCATGTTCATTATCTGCCTTGATGTTGTCAACCCAACCATGTTCATTATCTGCCTTGATGTTGTCAACCCAACCTCACTGCTTGTTAACCCATAATGTGTTAATTACATTAAGGTTTAGAGTTTTTTCGACATAAGAGGAGTTTTCACACAAAAGCAAAATCCTACAGACACATTTCTAGTTTTCAAATAAAGCTGAGTAGAAATGTAAGGATAATAAAGGCGGAAATACATTATACAGTTTTTGGCCTCTAATTGGCCATACAAATACTAATAGGGTTTGTCTTGTTATACACACCATGCAAATGGACAAAGGCATCGTTTAATTGTAACTGAAATTCAGGGCTTTTTCTAAACATTTCAGGAAAAAGTATTTAGTTTGGGTAAATTGTCTTATTTGGCAAAAATATTACCTTTAAATTAAATATAAATGCTTATAGAAATTGATTATTTACAGTTATTTAATTTGAGTGGTCAGCAAGTGGATTAAGAAAAAAGTGCAAGCACTAAAAAGTAGATTTGCCAATACATACACCTATGACACCTTAGTAAGGTACACATTAGCTCTAACTTTATGACATTCACACGTTTAGCAGTTATAAAAGTTTCATGAGTTAAAAAGAAACGTACCGATCGCTGCATATTTGTTGTTTACATGATGTTGTTTTGTACACAAATAATATGGTTTAGTCAACATCATGTCTTCAAACTTAAATTAATAGAGCAAACAATTGACTGGGATGTCACAGATTAGTATGTGTAGCAATCTAAAAAAATCCAAGTACATATTCTACCCAGGAGACAGACTTAAAAGTGTTCCTCGTCAGCTTCGGATTGAGAAATGAAGTTATGAAAATCAACGAAACTAAGATACGTTTGCAGTACAACTTGGCAGTGAGCATAAGCATTGCTATTGTTATACTTCCAGTGGCACATATCAGCTTAATGTACATAGGTCTTGACTGCATTCAACTTACTTACTCTATTAAACAGTAAAACTTATTATTAAGTAGACTATCAAAATCAATTCATAACATTTTGCATTATGAATAGGATTAGTTTTAATTTATACTCTACGAACAAAGGCGAAACTTAAGATCAAAGAACGAAGCGACATCATTAGTGATTGCAACGAAGATTTAATCAGTATCATATGAGACGCGAAGTTTCATGTACGCTGACCCAAACTCTGGAACTCACTTCCATCAAACATTCGAGGTTCTTCAACACTGAATTCCGTCAAAAAGGCACTGAAAACTCACCTCTTTCTCCAATCTTATGTTACATAAGCAGTGGTTTATTCAATTCATTACATGGTGGTAGTATAAGCAGTGTCTTGTAGTCACGCTAAGCCCCTCTAGTTGTGTCTTACAGTCACAATGTAATTTTAACCTTCAAGCTGTGTCTTGTAGTCACGCTTGGTCAGTCTATTTGTGACTTGTATTCATAACAGTTCAAATAAGGTTAACACCCAAAAGAATTGTCCGTAATCCGACAGCCAGAGTGCAGAAATATCCTTTCACGTATCCTTTCAGTTAATGAAAAAGTGTCTTTATGTTCCCAAAAATGTGCTCATAATATCATTAGAATTATTGTCTTATTACATAATATTTTACTTTTGCTGTGTTTAAATATTGTAGCCGGCATTGTTTTATTGCTTAAGTTTCTTACAGCATTTTTATTTATATCACACAAATTTAGATTATTCATCCTTTAATTGATGCTTCATAATAGTATCAATCACTATGTGCATTTTTTTTACGTAGTACTTATAGTATAAGTTTTATATTTTATTGTTTCATTAATTGTCTTATAGCTTTACACATTGAGCAGTTTTTATAGTGTCATGTTGATCTTTCTAATATCTGGCTACTGTTCATGTTTTTACGTAGAACTTTTAGAGTAAGTTTTAGATTTTATTGTTTCGATCATTAATGTCTTATAGCTACACTGACAGAGTAGTTTTGATCGATTTCTTTTGAAACAGTGTTGCAAAATGTATTCGTACCTGCGATACGTCAAATGTTCTTTTGTAAAGCGCTTTTGAACGTGCATTTTTGCATGAAAAGGGCGCTATATAAATCCGATATAATAATATATAACTTATAAATTAGTTTAGAAGGGTGACCGTGCATTTGCAAATATTATTTATACAAAATCTGTTTTTGTTGGTGGTAAAGAAATATCCAGATTTAGACTATTTGTTCTATAATTATTTTAACGTTTTAA
Source organism: Dreissena polymorpha (assembly GCF_020536995.1). Taxonomy (NCBI): domain Eukaryota; kingdom Metazoa; phylum Mollusca; class Bivalvia; order Myida; family Dreissenidae; genus Dreissena; species Dreissena polymorpha. Next base: position 72,916,119 of record NC_068365.1, read on the forward strand.
TTAATTAGCAATTTTTTTCATTATAAAGAATGCTACACAGATTTGCTTTGAGCCACCTATTTTTTTAAATGGAATTCTACTTTGTCTCTCTATGCAAATGGAAGTGCTTTACGCATGCCTGTTCTTTAAATATATCTGATTACCTGTTCAAACATCCTTATAATTCAGATATGTCTAATTGACTTCGTTTATGATAAGTGTTCTATTTGAAAGGTTTTACATTGTTGATTCAGTGGTCTTTTCCGCATTTTGGGCATGGGGAAGGGTCCCTTTGGATTCGGAATATTTGCGACGTTTAACTAAAATTGGGAAATAAGTGTTGCTGTTGTTGTTTTGCTAGAAAATGCTTCATAATTGAGAATACAAGTATTTTCAGTATTATATTTACTAATATTGAACTTATATGGATGGGAGAGAAACAAAATATTGAGATTAAAAAAAATGGGGGGGGGGATTCCATTGGGAATTTTTAGCTCACATAAGGGAAAAATATACACTTGTTTTCTTTGGGAATGGGGTTGATTACCGGACCCGATTTTGAACGGAAAAAACACTGATAATATTACTGTTTTCTGAGGGATGTACATCATTGTGTTTTAGATGGATCTGCTGATGTTCACGTAACTTGTTGTTACAGCCCAAGCCTAAGAAACCCCATCCCACTGTCCAGCCTGCTCAGCCTGCTATGTCTAAACCAGGGCCTCCCAAGCTGCCAGATACAGGGCCAGTGATATCTGCTGAGCAAGACAAACCAGAACCGGCAAAAGGTAAAACATAATACATAGTGTTATTTATTGAATGATTATGTGCTATTTAAATTGATCCTGAACAAATATAATGTTACAACAATTTATTTTTAAGTTTAAAGGGGCCTTTTTCGCGTTTTGGTAAATTGACAAAATTAAAAAAAAAGTTGTTTCAGATTCGCCAATTTTCGTTTTAGTTATGATATTTGTGAGGAAACAGTAATACTGAACATTTACCATGCTCTAAAATATTCAGTATATGCATCTTTTGACGATTTGTAAACCTAAAAATTAGAAAGCGTTGCAACGCGAAATGATTGAATAATTTGGAAAGTTCTGTTGTTGTCGTAATATGTTGTGAAACTACGAGGATTGCTTATATAAAATGAAAAAATACATCTCTTCATGCATATGCACGGGTGGCCGAGTAGTCTAAGCGTAAGGCTTCCACACCAGGAATCCAGGGGTCAGTGGTTCGAGCCCGGTTGAGGGTTACTTTTTTCTATTTTTAATTGTATTCTTGTTGTTTTTTTTACTGGAGATTTGAGGTCCAATGTTTAAATTTATCAATATAAAGCATTAATTACAAACTTCAATACATGTCAGAATCTGTAAAAGGCCCCTTTAAAGTATTTGTTAGAAGCAAGAAAACGTACTAAATTTAGAAATTTTGGTTAAAAAATTTTGTTGGACCCATTCGCAAAGAGGTAGGGAAAATGTGCATTGCATCATAATTAGGTTGCGTGATATACAATGGAAATATATTATTTAAACTTTAATAAACTTTCTTTTACATTCTTAAGTTTTTTTAAATTTAATCAGAGTTTAGCTATTTATATTTTATAGAATGAAAGACATTGTGGCTATCAATATTACAGTTATTATATGTTTGTTGTTCCTGACACTGACAGAGTATAAACTTTGATATACGATAACAATTCAACATATTGTATTTAATTATGCAAAAACTATAAATATGAACACTCAATTTATTGAAAAATTACAGTTGTTTTCTGTATCTTGCAAAAATAAGTCATCACGTATAACATCCTTCGATGCATAATGTCTTATATAATGATCTCTAAGATTCACTACAATTTGTGAACAAAACGATGACTGTCCTCGTACCACTTTTATGCAAAATAAACATTTGTTGCAATAGAAAGCAAAGGTTTATTGTAAAAAGCATAAACATACACACAAATCTCCTTATAACGCAAATATTTATATATCGGCCAAAACAACAAACCATTTCTTTTCACAACACAACCTTAACAACCCTTGTTTAAATGACTTCTACTCAGGCGAGCGACCCAGGGCCACCATGGCCCTCTTGTTTTATCATGCACGTGGGGATGGTAGTTTATTGCTTATTATTTTGGCGAAAAATTGGCATCAAGAATGCAATAAGAACTAATTTGTGTGACTGCAGTATACTTGGAAAGATTGTTAAGTTTGTGTTGCGATTTTAATGTTAATATGGGTACAGTGTGAATATGTGTACAGTCAGAATGGCATACCACACAAATTCATCATATACAAGCTATACCTTTTACAATACATTAAGTGTTTTTTTTTTCATTTTTCATGTTTATGTGAAGTTTTATTATTTATGTTTTTCAAAACTTTTTGGACACTAAAGATCATCACAATTTGGATAAACTTTTACATAAATCTTTTTTGTTCAGATAATAACTTATATAAATCTACCTTCATAAGAAAATTATATAAAATGATGAAAATATAGTGATTTTAAAACTTGTATTGTGTAATAATGAATTTTTTTTTGGTGAATGAACGAAAAAATTACCGTTCAGGAAAAGAAATCGTGCCCCAAAAAATAATAAATATGGTATTGTTTCTGTTTAGGTTTTTCCCTGTTTGGCCTCATGGATTAGGCTTTCACTGGGCTAAAACTTTCTTTCGACACCCATTTCCACCATCTATATAATGTTGTCACCACTTTTGCAAATTTAGAGCCATTTTGTAGCCATTCTTAAATCATAGTCTTCAATGCGTATGCAGCGCATTCTCGTAATGTGTAAGGAAAGATATGCCATTTGTATTTATTTATAATATAATTATACTTTTCATAAAAACGAACACAAAACATGTGCTCATATATTGCCATGAAGCGTGCCATCGTGTCATCTGCGTTAACATGCATATACATGGCCACACATATTGAGAATGAATGTGTTGAATTATTTCCTAAACACACAAATAATTTCCCTTGTGAAGTGTACAGTAAACTATGGGATGGGGATTTTCCAAAATAACATTCACAAAGCAGCTAATCTTTTATGCATGATTCAGGCATTGTTCACATAAAATTATAACGAATGAACAATTTAATTTTAAATAAGATTCAATACAACTGGATACAAAACAATCTGTATTGCGTCATACTGTTATGCAAAAAAGATGTGTCACATAAACTTACAATTGGTTTCCCACAGGTGTCCTTTGTTTAATTTATGCCACAAATATTCTGATTTAAATGTTTCCAAAAAAACTGTAATAATTAGCTTACTTGATAATTGCAATTGATTATCAAGTGTGACAAAGGTTTGATATGGATCACAGTGATAGCATCAGACATAACAAACCCATTAGCTTTGTAAAAGCATCCAGAAGAGTTGGATAATACATTTCTTCCTGGTACACTCCATAACGGGAAGGAGCTATGGCTTTATATGGCAGATCTTATGAATATTTTACCAATAATTGGCGTCGCACTGGAGTGCGGCGACTGGTATGTAATGCGTTTTTGTTTTCGCTTATGGGAGGAGAAGTTATTTTACGGATCAATGTATATATTTTTGTTTTAAGAATATCTTGCATAGTGGTGATTTTTTGTGTAAACTAGTGTAAATAAGTACTGCATTTGTGCCTATTACATTTATTACAACATTTATTGCCAATAATGCAAAGCTGATTGTTTTAATTAATAACTGATCACAGTTGAAAGATCACAGGGACTGGGTAAATACGCGAAACCATTATGTTTTGCATAAAAACAAAACATAATCAAAATATATTTATTTTGTGGTTTTTCTAACAATATCGCAGACTTTTTCTGTTCGAGTTTTGGTTAACGCGTATTTTCTTTAATTTTTACAAGATGACAGCGATTACACGGTTTAATGCTTTATTGATAACTATTACACTACAGCCACTTATTAAGGCATTATGTGCCTAATGAGATCGGGAATAGTCGGTCGATATCGCCGTATTCGGAAAGCGTTTCGGCTATAAGCGATATCTACGGTAAAGTCCGGAAATTATACTAAATACAAGAAATAAATATATATATTTTTATATTTAATAGTTAAATTTACGTATCTCTTTAAGATTTAATAACTATACAATACAAATATAAGTTAAATTAATTCGTTTCATAAAATATGGGTGTACATGACGTCACGGTTGTTGACATTTTCTAAGCAAAATGAAAATGCGAAATAAAAGCGAGCGATTTGCAAAATCGAAAAAGAAGCAAACACCGATCGACAACGTTGTTTTCGATAACAATTATTCATTTACCGAGCTCTGCGATGGCGATTTGTGTGAAAATGACTCACGTAAAAGCTATTCGCATTTGCTAAATGGCGTGAAAAGAGGAAGTAGAAGTGGGTAGGGGGACTGAACAAGATTGATTGACTCGTTGAGCTGGAGGTTTTGCATACTGCTACAGTATGGTCAGTTTTGTAAGCTGTGTCCCATTCCTTTGACAATATATAACACTGTTAGTTAACCGTGTTGCTTATGGAAAGCTGCACCATCTCACGATCAGGGGAATGCCATGCTTCGACGTAAATACCAAGCTTGGAACAGGTATGCATGTCTTCATTTTTCAACCTGCCATTTCTATCAATGTTTAATCATTGTACAATTGCCATTGATCTTTGGACTTCTTACAAATTTTCGGACCCCTAAACATTCCAAGCGTCATTCCCAGTGAATATTTGATTATCGTGTAATATATAAGGAAACATTCCATCATATTCAGTTTCAAATTTAGTTTCGCAGTTGTGTTGTCAAATCCAATTGATTGCTCATTCATGTTAGGAGCATAGGTATATTAAAATTCTGAGCTATTCATATAAATGGTGAATTCTTTTCACAAGCGATATTTTGAGTTCAACAACTTGTCAATATGTGCTTGTTGTGATGAAAATTGATTTTTCTCATAACCAACGATCATATAAGGCGTCAGAATAAAACTTAAAGGGTAATTATAAAATTCATAAAATAAGCATTGTGTGAATTTAATTTTGTATTTCAGTTCGAGGTACAGTAATGCCTGATATTACTAAGATTGCTGCTGTGCATTTGAAGACGGGGTTCTCGACATATGTGAAGACAACAGTGCCAATTTCTTCCGAAGCTCAGCAAGTGATTGGAATCTCTCTTGATGATCATGGCATAATGCGTGTAAATGGTGAAAGTGTTGATAGTGTATCAATTAAAACTTCTCTACATGATTGTATGATGTGGCTTGCAAAGATTCCCAGAGCCATTTTTGTTGCTCATAATGGGCGCAGGTTTGATTTTCCGGTTTTGGTTAGTGCATTGCCGAACACACACGGTTTTGAAAGGTTTTGTAATTGTGTAAGCAGTTTTGTTGACTCCTTGCCGGTTTTCATAAATCGTATCCTGGACAGTCTCACAAACAGGAAGATCTAGTGAACGTGTTCTCCAGGCAACCTGCAACGCCCACAGTGCTCCTGATGATGTTGAAGCACTGGGATCTTTGCTTAAAACACACATCTTTACTGTTACTGCAATCCATAATTCAGTTTGTTTTAGTCATGAAAAGCCTTAAAGGCAAAGAACATTAGATTGTTAGACGTGCTGTTACATAGAGGAACTCTAAAGTGACCAACAGCTGAAAACATTGCGGGATATGGACTGGCCTTTTGTCATTTGAAGGCCATATTTTCTAGTTCCGGAGAGGATGACTTTAGGGATACTTTCATTGCTAAAACAATGAGGGACTACCAAAAGTTACCAACGCAGAAACATATTTTATCTGAAGTGGTCCCTAAAATTGGTCAGTTTTTCAGTGACGAAAAGTGACGGAACGAGATAATATAGCTTTCAAATGACACGCGGCCAGTCAAAATCACGCAATGGCTCTATACTAATACTAAATTATGTACATCTAGTTGTCATTAATCTGGCTGTTTTTATTAAAATATAAGTTGTATATTATTGTGCTACATGTTTTAAGAAAGATGATTACTTATACATTTTTATGCTACGTAATATTGGGACAACTTTGAAATTTTGTGGTGAACTGCGTCTGTATTCATTTGTTGCCATTTGACTTAAAGTGACCTTAAGATTGTATTATTAGCTCGGCTGTTTTCGGAGAAAACTCCGAGGTATAGTCTCTTCGTCGTCCGACGTCCGCCGTCGTGCTAAAACCTTTACATTGGCTCTAAAATTAAAGTGCTTCCACCTACAACTTTAAAACTTCATATGCACATGCACCTTGATGAGTTCTACACGCCACACCCATTTTTTGGTCACTAGGTCAAAGGTCAAGGTCACTGTGACCTCTAATATAAAACGTTAACTTTGCCTCTAACATCATAGTGCTTCCACCTACAACTTTGAAACTTCATATGTACATGCACCTTGATGATTTCTACATGCCACACCCATTTTTTGGTCACTTGTTCAAAGGTCAAGGTCACTGTGACCTCTAATATAAAACTTTAACTTTGCCTCTAACATCATAGTGCTTCCACCTACAACTTTGAAACTTCATATGTTCATGCACCTTGATAAGTTCTACACATCACACCCATTTTTGGTCACTGGGTCAAAGGTCAAGGTTACTGTGACCTCTAATATAAAACTTTAACTTTGCCATTAACATCAAAGTACTTCCACCTACAACTTTGAAACTTCATATGCAGATGCACATTGATGAGTTCTACACGCCACACCCATTTTGGGTCACTTGGTCAAAAGTCACTGTGACATCTAACAAATTCGGACAAGCTTTCGCAGCCGAGCGTTGCACCCGTTATGCGGTGCACTTGTTAATGTATTATTATATCAATATTAATTATTCAAAGTTAGCTAAATTTCTTCACATGTCATGGTTTATAGCTGTAGGAGATAGGAACGGTAAAACTTTCTGAAATTCATTCAGTGTGTGGAAAATATGTTGTGTTAAATAAATATGTACAATATATGCATTTCATCACACTACAAGTGACATAAAACGTATTTTAAGTTTCTTGTCACTGAACCATTTGTTGTCGTTTTTGCCATTTTATCCAGATACGTGCATATATTATTGGGCATCAAAGGCACAATTCTCTTTCAATGGCACTTTTTAATTCTGTATCTACTAACAAAATCAGTCCGAGTACGTTTATTAAGTTATTTGTCAAAATATATGTATATCCCATTACACAAAACTATATATTTTGGATATAGGGTACATCCATAGAAAACGCCCAACCGAGTCAAGGGTAGGTGTATTCAACCAATTATAAAAAGTTAACCGGCGGGTAAAAAGTTCTAAAATTTTGCAATTAGTTGTGATATACAATTTCCTATGTGGAAATAATAACAAAGAGTGTTTCTGAAAAAGTACCCATTAGGCTCCCACTACCTTATTATCTTAGTTAGAAGGTGATTTTTCAAGCGGTTCCGTAGTGCAGTGGTTACACGCTCGCTTCACATGTGAGAGGGTTCAAGGTTCGAGCCCAAGTAGAATCAAATTATGTTATTTGTGTTCTATGTTAACTTTTTGTTTTGCTGTAGACATTTTAGTTCAAATAAATATGCTGTTTTATTGTAACCATTTTTTTTGTTTTTAGTATGCCCATGAAATATAATTGTGAGAGAGTGGGGGGGGGGGTCGTCAACACATTAAAACCTTCTTTGTTCCACTATCATAGCAACCGCCTAATTACTAATAAAGGCGCTATAGATCGCGAAGCGCGAAACGTATTATTTATTGTAATAATGAGCAGCTGCTTATCAATGAGGAGCACCATCACAGCACCCCAGTCTCATTGCTATCAAGTCCTCCTACAGGTTGTTTTAAGAGCCACATATAGAAGGCCGCAGGCCTGACCCGTATCTTGCCAGTGGTATAGACCCCGCTCACTATTCAGCGTTTAAACTTCCGGGTTAACATTTAAACCGACTATTAATGGCTTATTAATATCTTAGTTAGAAGATGATTTTTCAAGCGGTTCCGTAGTGAAGTGGTTACACGCTCGCTTTACATGTGAGAGACCCATGGTTCGAGCCCCAGTAGAATCAAATTATTTTATTTATGTTCTATGTTAACTTTCTGTTTAATATGCTTTTTTACTGTAGCCATTTTTTGTTTTTATTATGCCCATGAAATTTATGTATGAGAGGGTGGGGGGTGGGGGTGTTCATAAACACATGAAAACTTTTACAGTGTTTTCATAGCAAAAACTCCTCAACCCCTTTCGTAAATGAGCAATGTAAGAATAAGTTCAGAATCATCTTCCCTTGAAGTTGAGAAAATATGAAATTACGCTTACAAGATGAAACATAGTTTTTAAAACCTACACAGTTATTTTCCATTAATGAAAACTGCACACGAATGCCAGTAAAAAAAGGGAAACCAATGTAAATAAAATGAACTATGAAATATTTGGGGGTTACAACACAAAATCATAGATAATGGTTATTTGGGGGTTATAACACAACATCATAGATAATGCCTTTTACACTGAAATTCCCGACGCCCTTTGATGCTTTGCATCAATACTTATCTTGTATTTGTTTGAGATGCGTGCATACCGACTCTGTTCTTCAGTCTATTTTACTCATGCTATTCGTTTTGCAAGGAAGAAATGAAAATCTGTTTTTTCCGCTTGATTTGAAAAATTGAAATATTTATTACCAAATAACTATATCTACGGCATATGGCAGTGTGAGCCTTGACTCAATAGAAAGAAAAAGCTGTAACCATTATTAAAGTACTTCACTTTTAAAAGAAAGCATCTACATTTCTAATTGTGGATAAAGATTGATCTATTTTGTATTGTCCAACGTGAGTAATTGCAAAAGTTATGCGTCTTTTAAAGCGGATATGCACAATTTTGTCAAATATTTACGAATTTATATAAAATATGTAAACAACTTATTTAACATATATTTCAATATAAATTAAAATAAAAGTTAAGAAGAACATGTATCGAAAACTGCGAAATAAGTCAGATATTTAATTCCGAAATCGAAAATGTCTGTAAAGTCAAATTCACCAGCATGTATATCATGCATGTGCGATGTGAATCTAAATTAAGTTTTACGGATCATTTTAATTTCCCGCAACGATATCTATTCATACGATACACGAACAGTTACTCCGATCCTAATAAAAAGACGAATACTTCGATTATTGTACAAAAATATGTATGAAATATCTTCGTCACAATCGCTAACTTGTCATTGCTGCCGTTCATGAAATTCGTCTTCAATGTATAATTTTTCTTGCCTATTTTGAGTTTAAAAAAATATTTTTATCAATATATTACAATTTAACACATGTTTAGTAATTAGTCCGAGCAATTGTACTCTCCCGAATGTAGGCGTCTATATAATGATGTGGTTTGGGTAAACTGCACGTAGCATCTCACATTACTGTGACAACTTGTCACAACATTCTTTCTATGGCATTTTCTACCTCAGATTTAAGCAGAGTCAGTTGCTGACTAACCAGTTTACAAAGAAAACAAGGTAAATTGGGTAACTGACAGCAGTTATAATAACTGAACTACTGATGAAAACGGCATAAAAATAAACAAAAACAAACTAATAAAAAAATAATGTCTTTGGACAGCTCTTGATCATTTTGGAATTTGTATAACATCATGCAATATGTAACTACATGCGGCATCGGACGGTATTATTTGACACTATTGTGTAAATGTCTAATAGTTTAGCTTACCTGATTGCTCAGGTGAGCTATTGGGATCGCTCTTTGTCCGTCTTCCGTCGTCCACATTTGGTTTGTAAACACTCTAGAGGCCACATTTCTTGCCCGATCTTCATGAAACTTGATCAGAAGATTTTCTCAATGATACCTCGATCGCGTTCGAAACTGAGTCTTGCTGGGTCAAAAACTAGGTCACCGGGTCAACGAAATGAAAACATTGTAAGCACTGTAGAAGTCACATATCATGCCCAATCGTCATGTAACTTTTTCAAAATGTTTGTCTTAATGATTTGATGGTTGAGTTCAAAAGTAGTTTTGGTCCAATGAAAAACATGGCCGCCAGTGGATGGGGCAGTTTTTCTTATTTGGCTATAGAGAAATTTTGTTAACACTCTAGAGTTCACATTTCTTGCCCGATCATCATGAAACTTGGTCAGAAGATATTTCCCAATAATAACTCGATCGAGTTCGAAACTGGGTCATGCTGGGTCAAAAACTAGGTCAAATAAAGAAAAACCTTGTAAGCACTATGGAAGTAACATTTCATGCCCAATCGTCATGTTACTTTGTCAAAATGTTTGGCTTAATGATTTGTTTGTTAAGTTCAAAAGTGTTTCTGGTCCGTTGAAAAACGTGGCCGCAAGTGGGCGAGGCAATTTTCCTTATTTGGCTAAAGGGGAACCTTGTGAACACTCTTGCAGTCAAAATGTTTGCCTAATCATCATGAAACTTGGTAAAAACATTCATTTTATTGATATCTCGGACGAGTTCGAAAATCGCCCGGATCGGTGAAAAAAACATGGCCACCAGGGGGTGGGGCAGTTTTCTCTATATGTATATAGTGAACACATATGAACACTCTAAAAGTAACATTTTTGGTCCAATCTTCATGACTTTGGTCAGAACATTTGTTTCCTAGATACGTGAGTTAAGTTCGAAAATGGTTCCGGTCCGATAAAAAACATGGCTTCCAGGGAGAAGGGGCAGTTTTCCTTATATTTATATTGTAAAAAAAGCTAGTAAACAGTCAAGAAGTCACATACTTTGTGCTCAATCATCATGTAACTTGATCAAAACTTTGGTTTTATTGATATCTCGGACGAGTTCGAAAATGGTCCAGATCGGTGAAAAACATGGCCGCCAGTGGGCGGGGCTTTTTTCTCTAAATGTATATAGTAAAAAGATGTGAACACTCTTAACGTTACATTTTTGGCCCCATTTTCATGAAATTTGGTCAAAACATATTTTACTAGATACGATAGTTGAGTTTGAAAATGGTTCCGGTCCGTTGAAAAACATGGCTGCCAGTGGTCGGTGGCGCATTGTCCTTATATTAATATAATAAAGAACACTCTAGAAGTCACATTATCTTCCCAATCATCATGAACCTTTATTTATATCTCAGATGAGTTCGAAAATGGTCCCGATCGATCTTAAGACATGGCCGCCAGGAGTCGGATGGGGCAGTTTTCCTTACATGACTATAGAGAAACCTTGTAAACATTAAAAGTCACATGTTTTGCCTAATTGTCGTGAAGCTAAGTCAAGACATTGGTTTTATTGATAGCTCTGACAATTTGGAAAATGGCTCAGTTCGGTGAAAAACACACTGTTTAGCTGAACTGATTGCTCAGGTAATGTTTTAGTATCGGTCTTCGTTCGTTGTCCGTCCGTCCACATTTGGTTCGTAGACACTCAAGCATTTACATTTCTCAAGCATTCTTTACCAAAGTTGCTGCGAGGCAATATGGCCACAAGATCTCAGTGAAGTTTGACACTGAGCAAAATTATATAACAAATGCCAGAATTATTGTCCTTAGATTGTCAAAATTTTCATTAAAATATACAAAATTCTTGTAAACACTTTAGATGTCACAATTTTGTATCAGATTTAATGAATCTTGGTCATAATATTTATTTGTGTAAGCAAAGTTTGATGTTTGGTCATGGGGGGGTCCAAATATAGGTCACCAGGTCAAATCTTACAAATACCTCGTAAATACTCCATACGCCAGAGGTTTGGTTCAATAATGACTGAACTTGACCAGTATGTTTGTCTGGACAATATCTGGGTCAAGTTTGACGTTTGATAATGTGGGGACAAAATCTTTGTCATGGGTTCTAATCTTACAAAAACCTTGTAAACACATGAGAGGCCATAGTTTTGGTCCAGTTGTGATGATACTTAACCAGGATGTTTTTCCTGAAGATATCTGGACAAACTTTGACATTGGATCATGTGGGTTCAAAATCTTGGTCACGGGGTCCAAACCTTGCAAAAACATTGTAAACACATGTAGATTTGCATTACTTGCACATGTTTGCATTGGAAAAGAACCATGCAAATGGACCGTACTCAATCAGAATTAATAATATGCTCACACTTCAAAAATAAACAGAAGAGAATCAATCTAATATACTCTAGAGTACTGAATTTTCAACTAAGCAATTGACAAGACCTTGTAAAAAAGGCGAGCGAACAAGGGCCATCTTCGCCCTCTTGTTTATGTTATATAGTCACACAAATTTATATTTATTAAGCTTATATTTAATTTTGGATTTTGATTCATTTTTTACCAAATTTATAATGTAAACCACCAGACAATGTCTCATGATTGTACTTATGTCAATTAGTAGTTAATTCCAAACAAATATTGCTAAATAATCTGTATTGGTTGTTATGTTGCTATGTAGTTATTCCTGTCATGTTTATTGAAATGTGGTTGTGGGGTGGTATTTTTATATGTGGTTTTATCCTGTAGTGTTTATTGACATTTTCTTATTTATTGTATTGAATGACTGATGTGTAGCTGTTGAGACTTTATTTTTCAACATCCTAGTATTTTAGTGTAAAATGCAAGCAAAACATTGAGTATGAAGGGATAAGTTCAGTAATATTCATTAAGAGTTTGAAGTTTGATTCTTATAGTTACAGATTCTCCCTTATGAGCGTCATGTCTGTATATTCTGTCTGTTCAGAATGGTGTGGTTATCAAATAAATACATTTATATGAACAGTTCTTTGTGTTTTACACATCGTATTGAATTATGCAACATATACGATAATTTCTTTGCATTAACCGCCTGGCATAACATTAGCATAAATTGTGTATTATTTTCTCAGGAGTGTTCACCAAGCCAGCTTTGAGAAGCACACCAAAGTCGGAAAGGAAGTCATATGAGTCTGATCACAGTGAGAAACCAGTCTTTAATGTTCCTCTGAAGAAAGCTGCTAAGCCTGATTTAAAGCAGAGTCATGAATCACCTAAACACCTGTTTGAGACGCCTACATTGAAAAGCACTGAGCGTAAAATAACAACTGCAGATGAACATGACAATGATAACACCAACTTAAGTGCTCCTCCTAACAATGACAAGGCATTTGATAAACCTGGTCTTCGACAAACAAAAACAAGAAATGATTCAGCAGATGATTTACCAGTATCAGGGTTCACATTTGAAAAACCTCCATTAAAATCTGCTGTATCACCTGGCAATACTAGAGAAAAACCAGACAACATATCAAGCGGTATGTTCGAAAAGCCTGTGCTAAAACGGGCAACACCATCTCCAGAAAAAGAAGTGAAACCAGCTACCGAGGCCAAGGGAACATTTGACCTTCCAGTGCTGCGGAAAACCGGGTTTGTGAGTCAAGCTGAAAAGGACAGACAGGAACAAGAAAAGCCTTCTTGGTTGCAGGAGGCTGCTGAAAAGCAGTCAAAAGTCCTTGATGGCTTGCAGTCGAAAGGTAAATGTCAGCTATGTTCTCGGTGGGTTGTGCTGCTGGTCACAAAACAATTTTTGGAAATCTTGAATTAAGTTATTGTTAAGTGACAAAACAAAAATATTTCTCTCATTTGGAAAGTATTTACAAGTTTATAAAAATTGTTTACACTGTAGAAATCATATTTCATGTCCTATCTTCATGTTACTTTGTCAAAATGTTTGTCTTAATGCAATGCTGGTTGAGTTCAAAAATGGTTCCGGTCCGTTAAAAAACATGGCCGCTAGTTGGCGGGGCAATTTTCCTTCTATGGCTATAGAGAAACCTTGTTAACCCTCTAAAGGCCACATTTCTTGTCCGATCTTCATGAAACTGGGTCAGAAGATTTGTCCCAATAATAATTCGATCGATTTTGAAACTGGATCATGCTGGGTCACTAAGTCAAAAAAAAGAAAAACCTTGTAAGCAATGTAGAAGTCACATTCCATGCCCAATATTCGTGTAACTTTGTCAATATGTTTGTCTTAATGATATGTTGGTTGAGTTCAAAAGTGGTTTCGGTCCGTTGAAAAACATGGCCGCCAGTGGGCGGGGCAGTTTTCCTTATCTGGCTAAAAAGAAATCTTGAGAACACTATAAAAGTCACACTTTTTACCCAATCATCATGAAACTTGGTCAAAACATTTGTTTTATTGATATCTTGAACTAGTTCGAAAAAGGTCCCGAAAGGTAAAGAACATGGTCGCCAGTGGGCGGGGCAGTGTTCTCTATATGTATATAGTGAAAACATGTGAACACTCAAGAAGTCACATTTTTTGGCCCAAGTTTCATGAAATTTGGTCAGAATATTTTTTTTCCTAGATACGAGAGTTGAGTTCAAAAATGGTTTCGGTCCGTTGAAAAGCATGGCTGCCAGGGGTTGGTGGCGCATTTTCCATATATTTATATAGTACAAAAGCTTGTGAACACTCTAAAAGTCACATTGTTGCCCAATCATCATGAAACTTTGTGAAAACATTAGTTTTATTTATATCTCAGATGTGTTCAAAAATGGTCCCGATCGGTCTTAAAACATGGCCGCCAAGGAGCGTGGGCAGTTTTCCTTATATGACTTTAGAGAAACCTTGTAACATGTTTTGCCTAATTATCTTGAAACTTAGTCAATACATTGGTTTTATTGATATCTCGGACAACTTGGAAAGTGGCTCAGATCGGTAAAAAAACACTTTTAGCTCACCTGATTGCTCAGATGAGGTTTAAGGATCGGTATTTGTCCGTCGTCTGTCCGTCCGTTCACATTTGGTTCGTTAACACAAGCATTTACATTTCTTAAGCATTCTTTATCAAAGTTGCTGAGAAGCTTTACGGCCACAAGATCTCAGTCATGTTTGATAAAGAGCAAAAGCGCATATTAAATGCCGGAAGTATTGCCCTTTGATTGTCAAAATGTTCATGATAATATAAAAAAATCCTTGTTAACATTCTAGAGGTCACAATTTTGTTTCAGATATGATGAATCTTGGTCAAAATATTTATTTTTGTAAGCAAATGTTAATGTTTTATCATGAGGGGTCAGAATATAGGTCACCAGGTCAAATCTTACAAAAACCTCGTAAACAGTCCATACGACATAGTTTTGGTTCAATAATGTTGAAACTTGACCAGGATGTTTATCTGGACAATATCTAGGTCAAGTTTGACGTTTGGTAAGGTGGAGACAAAATCTCGGTCATGGGGTCTAATCTTACAAAATACGTGTAAACACTCTCGAGGCCAAAGTTTTGGTCAAATAATGATGATGAAACCAGTATGTTTTTCTCGATGAAATCTAGGTAAAGTTTGACATTGCGTCATGTTGGGTCAAAATCTTGGTCACGAGGTCCAAATCTAACAAAAACCTTGTAAACACATATAATTAGCATAACTTGCAAATGTTTACCTTGCAAAAACATGCAAATGGACAGTACTCAATCAGAATTAATCATATGGTTACACTGCAAAAGTAAACAGAAAAGAACCCATTTAATATGCTCTAGAGTACTGAATTTTCAAATAAGCAATGAACAAGGCCGTGTGAAAAAGGTGAGCGAACTATGCCATCTTCGTCCTCTTGTTTTGTCTAATTTGATATGGTTAACTTAACATGGATAATGTGGATCAAAGTAATCGTTCTTAGTTCCCGCTTATCCATTAATGGTATATTGCAATAAACATAATCATTAAGTTTATCACTAATTTTCAGTGATCCTTTACTGCTTCTATTACTAACAAATGGCAGGAGACTTTACTCTGCATCACGCCTCATATTTACAATCACAAATATGTTACAGACACAAAGCCCGTGGAGAAGGCGGTTGTGCGTTACTCCTACGATGGGGAGAATGAGGATGAGTTATCCCTCACTGAGGGGGAGATAATCAACGTGCTGGACAAGGGTCTAGAGGACAGTGACTGGTGGCGCGGTGATCTCAACGGTCGCGTCGGAGTCTTCCCCGGCAGCTTGGTGGAGCTAATCAAGGAAGAGGTGGGTTTGTAGATTTGCTCGCATGCTTTGAGGTGTCAATTATGCACAGTTTAAACTATTGGTAGGAAAATGGAGAAGGGATTTTTGTATTTCCATATTTCATAATTGTGTTGTTTGTGTTTGGTTTTATGTAAATATAAAAGTTTTCATGTCATTTAGTTACATGTGGTGTGTATTAAACTTGTCTGAAATAGAACTGTTTTAGATTGATATTTAAGTAAAAATAGATTATTAAAACCAAAACAGGCTGGGTATTTGTGGTTTTGTTTTTATCACTGAATACTTAATACTGGAGTTCAGCGTGTGCACATTATCAATGTACATTAAATGATTGTAAGTGTGTTTTATTTATCTTGTAAAATAGCATTTACGTTGTGGTATTGTGTATCGAATGCATAATTGTTCAAAGTTCCACACATGTACATGTGATATTAGAAGAAACGCAGAAAAGGCTTGTATCGAGTAAACTATATGTGTCCTTCTACTGATATTGGGTAGCAACTACATATACGGACGGACGGACGGACGGACGGGCGGGCGGGCGGGCGGGCAGGCAGGCAGACACACAGACAGACACACAGACAGACACATAGACAGACACACATACACATAGACAGACAGACAGACAGTGGTTCAAGTAGCACACAAAAGACTTGGGGTTTGTGGTGTGTAGCCAATGTAACTTGAAAAAATTGACATTGCCTCTCTCATGTATTTCTTTGACAGAATTTCACTTTCTGGTCCTGTGGTACAATTTAATACTACTTTTTCAGTAAAGGATAGTCACTTATTTTTTAGGTAACTTGTTTCATGATTTTATATTATTACAATAATTACTATATAATCACAATAAATGTACACTATTGCATATAATACAATGTACAATCATTATTTTATTATGTTATATACATATTCACTCTGCATGACATGTGCAGGAACTAACATAGCTATGCTTTATTTGTCCATTATAGAAAACGTCCCAATGTTGATTATTCTGGTCCGTCTGTTCAATGCTCGTACATTTAAGAGCTCTGCCTGGCATTGTAAAACTGTCATTTGAGATGCTGCTTTTATTCAAATGTTTGCTGTTTAGACATCAAAGCAGATATAAATATAACCTTGCATCAGTCGAGTAAATGCGCTGTTTAATAACTTAAATTTCAGAAAAGGCATCATTTTCTGTTTTCAAAAGCTTTTGTCTTATGTAGTATTTATACAATCAAATTAATGCATTCTTTCACTATTTATACATGCATGTTTATTTATAAATATGCCATCGCCAAGACCTCGGCTGGACCTTTGTGTTTTGCATTACAATGTTTGGCCTCGTTGTTTCAGCCGTCAGACAAAGCTTCACGGCCCATGGTTACCCCAGCACCTCAAGTATGTGTTCATTATCTGCCTTGATGTTGTCAACCCAACCACGTTCATTATCTGCCTTGATGTTGTCAACCCAACCATGTTCATTATCTGCCTTGATGTTGTCAACCCAACCATGTACATTATCTGCCTTGATGTTGTCAACCCAACCATGTTCATTATCTGCCTTGATGTTGTCAACCCAACCATGTTCACTATCTGCCTTGATGTTGTCAACCCAACCATGTTCATTATTTGCCTTGATGTTGTCAACCCAACCATGTTCATTATCTGCCTTGATGTTGTTAACCCAACCTCACTGCTTGTAAACCCTGAATGTGTCACCAACATGGCCACCTGTGATAAGCAGTCACCGTCGTTACATTTAAAATCCTTGATTAGGTTTCCTCTTCTAAACAAATATCTTTTGTTGTTAGAAGAAAACCTTGATTTGGGTGTATGGTTCAGAATGACAACTTTAAATATTAAAAAAGCATTATTATATTCCACTTTGTTAACAATTATAATGAACCGATATACTACAAAATTTATCATAAATACAATTATGTTTGATGAAATATTGATCGGATCATTTTTAAAAATTTGTCTACGTTAATCTTTTCTGTCAGATTTTGTGATCATTTTATGCCCCAACTGTTTACGGAAGGTCAAGTATATTTTCTCTTGTCATTTTGTCCTTCAGATTCTAATCTTGCAACACATCCACATAAAGGCTTTGTGTATTTTCGACATAAGAAGAGTTTTCACACAAAATCGAAACTTTACAGACGCATTTATAGTTTTCAAATAAAGCTGTCAATCTATGTATAAAAAGGAAAGTTGTCAATCTTAGTAGAAAAGGCGAAAAAACATGATACAGTTTTTGGCCTCTAATTGGCAATACAAATACTAATAGTTTTTTTTGTTATACACACCATGCAAATGGAAAATTTAAATTCATTTAATTGTAGGTATGATAAACAAAGTAATTCTTCTTCAATTTTGTTTATATAAAATTTAGGGATTTTTCTTACCATTTTAGGAAAAGGTGTGTGGGGGTAAAAATTGTTATTTGGAAAAAATATCATTTAATCAAATATAAATGCTCATAAAAAATTATTATTCACAGTTATTTTATTTGAGTGGTCAGCAAGTGGATTAAGAAAAAAGTGCAATCACTTAAATGTGGATTTACCAATACATACACCTATTACACCTTAGTAAATTACACATCAGTTTCAAACTTTATGACATTACATGTTAAACAGTTAAAAAAGGTTCATGAGTTAAAGATGCACTATCAAGGTTTATGAGTTAAAAAGAACCGATCGCTGTATAGTTATCTTTTTCATAATGTTGTTTGGTGCACGCATAATATGGTATAGTCAACATCATGTCTTCAATAGTAAGAGTGTCCAGAAACATATTGGCAGGGATATCAATTCGAATTTGCTTTTGCTTGTTTTTTATTGTATTCTACTGGGTTTTTCTAGGCACATGGAAATGCTGTACAAGTAATGCATGCCTGTTCATTAAATGTTTCTGAATATCTGTTCAAACATCCTTATAATTCGGATATTTGTAATGTACTTTTTTTATAAGTGTTCTATTTGAAAGGTTTTATATTGTTGATACAGTGTGTGTTTTTTTCCGCATTTTGGGAATGGGACAGGGTCCTTTGGATTAGAAAAAATTGCGGCGTTTTACTAAAATTGGGAAATAAGTGTTTTTTGTTGTTTTGCTAAAAAAGCTTCAAAATTGAGAATAAAAGATAAGTTAGTGTTTCAATATTATATTTACTCATATTGAATTTATATATATGGGAGAGGAACAAAATATTGAGATTTTAAAAAAATCGGGGGGGTGGAATGAGTAACATTGGGAGTTTTTAGCTCACATAAGGGAAAAGCATACACTTGTTTCATTGGGAATGAGGTTGATTACCGGACCCGCTATTGAATGGAAAAAAAATTCTGATAATATTTCTGTTTTCTGAGGGATGAACATCATTGTGTGTTAGATGGATCTGCTGATGTTCACGTAACTTGTTGTAACAGCCCAAGCCTAAGAAGCCCCATCCCACTGTCCAGCCTGCTCAGCCTGCTTTGTCTAAACCAGGGCCTCCTAAGCTGTCAGATATAGGGCCAGTGATATCTGCTGAGCAAGACAAACCAGAACCGGAGAAAGGTGAAACATAATGCATAGTGTTATTTATTGAATGATTATGTGCTATTTAAATTGATCCAGAACAAATATAATTTAAGTTTTAAAGGGGCCTTTTCACGTTTTGGTAAATTGACAAAATTAAAAAAGTTGTTTCAGATGCGCAAATTTTTGTTTTAGTTATGATATTTTTAAGGAAACAGTTATATTGAACATTTATCATCCTCTAAAATATCCATTATATGCATCTTTGACTATTTAAAAACCTGAAAATTATAAAGTATTGCATTGCGAAACGATTGAATATTTTGGAAAGTTAAGTTTTTGTCATTATATTTTGTGAAACTACAAGGATTGCTTATATAAAATGTAAAAAACATCTCATCATAAATAAGCAAGGATGGCTGAGTGGTCCAAGCGGAAGACCTTTACTCCAGGACTCCAGGGGTCAGTGGTTCGAGCCCAGTTGCGGGTTACTTTTTTCTTTTTTAATTGTATTCTTGTTTTTTTTTTACTGGAGATTTTTAAGTCCAATGTTTAAATTTATCAGTATAAAGCATTTAATGACATATTTCAAAACATGCCAAGTCTGTGAAAAGGCCTCTTGAAAGAATATGTGAGTAACAACAAAATCTATTTAAATTTAAAATTTTGGTTAAACAAATGTAATTGGACCCATTTGCAAAGAGGTGTGGACAAAATATGATTTGCATCACAATCAGGTTGCGTGCTATACAATGGAAAGAAATTATTTAAACTATAATACACTTTCTTATACATTCTTAAGTGTTTTTTTTTATTAAATCAGAGTTTTAGCTTGTTATATTTTATAGAGTCACAGACATTGTGGCCATAAATATTACAGTAATTATATGCTTGTTTTTCCTGACACTGACAGAGGAGAGGCAGCCGACTGTGCCCAGAAAGAAGCCGTTTTTCCCATACCCACCCCTTAACAAGAAACTCACGACAAACATACACCTCAAAGACATAGAGAACATGGATGACGGTAAACATGGTGAGTCAATACATGCTTCCACACTTGTTAAAAATATTCGTTTAGATTTGATATATCCAATCATCACACTAGAATATATAATATAATATATTATAGCTCTATATACTGCAGATCTGCTATATCGGGATCAACTATTCCACTATGTCCAGTATATTGCAAGTAGGTCATGGACCCCAGGTTTTTTTCACGCGCTTTAGTTTCCTCTATAGATATTCTGACTAAAATTTAAAACCAATTTATGTTTTAAAGAAGTTGTACTTTATAGAGGATTCTGAGTTCAAGTATATTTTCCACAATCTATTGAAAATGTGTAAAGACATAAAACAAACTAATAATATTTTATTTTAAGTTTGATAGCAATAGCATGGGTGAGATGGTTGGACGGTCCTTCAAAAATAAAATAAATATTTGTGTTTTTTTTACCGTGTTTCAAAACAAAATCTTTTTGGGTGGGGGTGGAGTGGGGCTGGAGAGGTGAGTATGGGGATGTGGTCATTTATGAGATGATCTTTCAAAAATAAAAAAAGAAAAGAAAAGAAAATTATTTATTTTTTCGGGGGGGGGGGGGGTTCTGGGGTGGAGCGTGAGGGATGGTTTGGGAGGAGTCCATTGTGGTATGTCAGGTAAGTGTTGTTTTGTCGAAGTATGAATCAAATCTGATCGTAAATAAAGAAGTTATGGCAATTTAAGCAAAAAAAAATTGCGTAATTATCTGATTACTTATTAGATGCGTTTTATGCAAATGTTATGTTTTTATGACTTTCTTAAAATCGCTACTCTTTGTTTTTTCATATTACATATTTTGTTGCTAAGGGGACTCCAGCCTCTTAATAGTCTGAATATCAAAGTGATGAACGCAAGCTTTGGAGTTGGGAACATAAAAAATACGTGCCCATACCAGTATTCGAGCCTTATTCTGTGAAAACTGAGCTTAATGCATTTGTGTAAAATGTCATCCGAGACTAACCTGTGCAGTTCGCAAAGGCTATATAAATTATAAATTTAAATGAAAAAATAAAATAAAATTGGTGGTATCAATTTGATTTGAATGTTAACCCCTTTGAAAATATTAATATATTCATTAAAATATAAGTACTTAATACAAGTAAATACAGAGTGCAAGGAAATGGTTTTATACCCACTGTTTGACATTTGAAGGCAGTCATAGTTAAATCAGGGACAACGTTCTGCTTTGCAAGGTATTTTTCTAATAAGAGTCTCTTTTAAACAAAAATATTGTTGAGGCTAAAAGTTATCTCCCAGATTAGCCTGTGGCGAATGCACAGGTTAATAAGGAATGCCACTTTACACAAATGCATGAAACCCAGTTTTCACAGAACCTATTTTGTAAATGAAAGACAAAACAAGTGATTCCTGTTTGTTTCAATTTGTGTATTAGACATGCATACCATGCACTCAGTGCCCTCCTTTGACCCAAGCGATATGCCCGACCATTCCTTTGGCAAATATACAGTAGGCCTCAGCCATAAGCATGCAGTGTTTTAAGTCCCCGGAGATTCGTTTTAGGTGTCATGTTTTGTGATCCAGTAATGTTTGTTTCCAATAGTGCTGATAGTGCTTGCCATCATTTCATGTTGGCCTAATCATCATCAGAACAAAACTAGGATCTTGTTCTTAGAAATGAAAGTTTTTTGTGATGAAAGTTGTTTTTAATGCATGCATCAGGCCCTAAAACAAGTTGTTAATTATAAATCACAAAACATCAGTTGAAATACTGGTATCGCTAAGTCTGGTCATGTTGCAGGGTTTTTCATTCCAACAAAACTTAATAATAATAAAAATAATTATGTAATGCCAGTATTTTTCTTTTATTGTAAGCCATATTAATTGTACGATTCCCTTCATTGTATAATTACTGACTGAAGTGATTTTGACGTGTTTATTTATTAGTTGTTCGCGTATCATCATGAAACTTGGTTAAAAAATTGGTTTTATTTATGTCTCAGATGAGTTTGCAAATGGTCCCGATCGGTCTAAAAACATGGCCGCTAGGGGGATGGTGGGGCAGTTTTCCTTATATGACTATAGAGAAACCGTGTGAACACTGTAGAAGTCATATTTTTACGCCCCCGAAGGAGGGCATATAGTGATAGCACTGTCTGTCGGTCTGTCCGTCACACTTT
Organism: Dreissena polymorpha; assembly: GCF_020536995.1. Lineage (NCBI taxonomy): Eukaryota > Metazoa > Mollusca > Bivalvia > Myida > Dreissenidae > Dreissena > Dreissena polymorpha. Next base: position 72,938,744 of record NC_068365.1, read on the forward strand.
TGCTTTTAGGTTTCGAAAAATGCTCATAACTTCAATGTCGCTAAAGAAGTAATCTTTTTATTTGGTATGCATGTGTATATGTACAAGGCCTTCCCATACGCACAAATTTTGATCTCCTTGACCTTGAACCTAGGGTCCACGTTTAGGTTTTGAAATCTGCGTTTAGGTTTTGAAAAAGCGTTTTTCGGGGGCTTATGTCTTTCGATGGAGACAGCTCTTGTTTGCCTAATCATCATTGAACTAAGTCAAGTAATTGGTTTTATTGATATCTCGGACAAGTTGGAAAATGGCTCAGATTGGTAAAAAACACTTTTTAGCTCACCTAATTGCTCAGGTGAGGTTTTAGGATCTGTCTTTGTCCGTCGTCCGTCCACATTTGGTTTGTAAACAATCTAGCATTCACATGTCTCAAGCATTATTTATCAAAATTGCTGAGAAGCTATATGGCCACAAGATCTCAGTCAAGTTTGATAATGAGAAAAATCGCATAATAAATTCCAGAATTATTGCCCTTATATTGTCAAAATGTTCATGATATTATAAAAAAGCCTTGTAAACACTCTAGAGGTCACAATTCTGTTTCAGTTTGTATTAATCATGGTCATAATATTTATTTCTGTCAGCAAAGTTTGATGTTTGGTAATGAGGGGTCAAAATATTGGTCACCAGGTCAAATCTTACAAAGACCTCGTAAACACTCCATACGATAGAGTTTTAGTTGAGTAATGATGAAACTTGACCAGGATGTTTGTCTGGACAATATCTAGGTCAAGTTTGACGTTTGGTAATATGGGGACAAAATCTAGGTAATGTGGTCTTATCTTACAAAAACCTTGTAAACAGACTAGAGGCCATAGTTTTGGTCCAATAATGATGATACTTGACCAGGATGTTTTTCTTGATGATATCTGATCAAAATTTGACATTGGGTTATGTGGGGTCTAAATGTTGGTCACGAGGTCCAAATCTTACAAAAACCTTGTAAAGACATGAAGAATTAGCATTACTTGCAAATGTTTGCATGCAAAAAACCTATGCAAATGGACAGTACTCAATCAGAATAAATAATGTGTTCACACTGTAAAAGTAAACAGCAGAGAACCAATCTAATATGCTCTAGAGTACTGAATTTTCAACTAAGCAATGAAAAAGGCCTTGTAAAAAAAGCCCTTTTGTTATAAGGATCGGAGTTAGTGTTCGTGTGTCGTTTGAAAAGATATCGTTGCAGGAAATTAAAATTAAAATGAAACAATGAAAAAAAATTGTGTCTGTGTCGCATGAACGAATCTGCACTAAAAATAAATTTTGATTCACATCTTACATGCATGCTGGCGAATTCGACTGTACAGACATTTCGATTTCAGAATTAAATATCTGGCTTATTTCGCATTTTTCGACACATGTTCTTTTAACTTTGATTTTAATTTACATTGAAATATATGTATAATAAGTTTTTTTTACATATTTTATATAAATTCGTTAACATTTGACAAAATCGTGCATACTCACTGGGTTAAGCTGTTTACGTATACACGTTATTATATTATTTAGTAATCCAATACTCCAAATACTAACGCCCGCGTTAAAATGAGATCAACATTGAATAATCATTTTTATTATACTTGTGTATATATATATATATATATATATATATATATATATATATATATTAAAAATGATTATTATAATGCTTATAATCACAATGTTGCAGGTCGGTCATTGGAGCAGGATGAAAAGCTCTTAGGTATATGTACAAGCTTCGGCAGAAAGTCACAACAATTAAAGGATGAATGTGAAATTATTTGTAAACGTGTTAGGAAGATTACAGAAGTTTTGAATGTCTATGCTGCTTTTCAAGAGACTGATGAATCCATCGTTATTTTCATCGTAAGTGTAAACGCTGTATCGGATGAAATTTCAAAGAATCTTACGAACCTTGGCATTCGTTTTATTGTGAAACAACTGGATTTTAACAAGTCTTTAATTTCTAATGCAAAGTCATCTGTTGCATTTCAAATGAAAGACAGTGAAGTTGAATTGATTCGGACATGCATTTCGAATAATGCAGATCTTTTAATGGCGAAACATAAGTATCTGAGTATTGTAGAAGGCTGCTGCCATAAACGTGAGTGCGGCATCGCTATTGATTCAAGCGCATGCAAATATGAACCAAGACTGGCTCTTTATGTTCTTGCAAAGGGATATATACCAATTGATGAAGATCCTTTTGAAAAATCATATGTTGGTATACAAGTTGAAGTTAGAGAAGGGGTTTTCGTCCCATTTGTAAAGACATCCAATGAGTATCATGATCATGTACGTATGGGTTGTGCGATTGAGCGTCATTTGAAAGGCACTCTTGGTTTGTTTATTGAGCACAATATATACGGTCTTTGCGGCTTGACGTGTGCTCATGCTATGCTGTCAAAGGAAGAACATGAAAGATGTAAACAAACCAATGGACGAATTCACTCTGAGTTATTGTTAAATGATTGTGAAGTTTACCAACCAGAACGTCCGCACGGACTAGGAAGCCTTGTGGAGGCAATATACAAAGAAGGCAACTGTTCTCAAACAGGAATTGACATCGCCCTTGTGGAAATTAAACAACGTCATCCAATCGATGGCAAATTTCCAAGCAGTAAAGACGGAATCAACAGCGAATCCACAGGTATATATGTTGTTTTATAATGAGTGGATACTTATATCCTTAGCTACAATTAATATTCATGTATCCACATATTCCCTATTGCTTTATATTATGTTTTATTTGATTTTAGAGATCAATTTTGAATTTGCATCAGGAAAAGCACTTACACCAAGTTTAAACAATGGTCGCTGTTGCAAATTTGGGCAATTCTCGGGTTATACGGAAGGCACATTGATCAACAAGGAACAAAACAGTGTCGCTAGAGACGTCTTAGAGGTTCTCGGATATAAATTTGTTATATACAATCAATTAAACGTGAAGTCATCCACACACTTATTTGCAAAACCGGGTGATTCGGGTTCACCCGTGTTCGTCAAAGACGGTGATGGCGAACCGGCATGTATAGGAATTGTCGTTGGAGGAAGAACATGCGATGGCGTTGTTTATGTAACCCCTATAAATACAATTTTACAGGAATTGGGCATTTCACAACTGAAGTCTTTCGTTGCTAATCGTTTCGAAAGATTGGAAGCAAAAGTTAATTCAATTGATCAAAAACTCGATTTTTTAATAACGAAACTGACATCAAGCACATGAACACAGTAAGCTACCGGCATGTTAAATGCATGTTTAATGTTGTATGTATACTTACATTGTATGTTATTATTTGTACGGTATATATCATTATTTCGGGCTCTAATTCAGTTTTCCCATGGATGTAACGTTGTTATCAATATTGACCCGAAACGTCGATGTTATTGTTTTGGATAGTTACCGGTAAGTATAATTTACAAACATACACAATGAACAATTACATTTCTAACCAAACTTAATCGCGTTTTGCATATCGGGATTTCAAAATCCTTATTGAGTCAGTAATCATTTATGTTGTGATTTAAACATAAATTTGATTTCGTTGATTAAAACACGTACGGTTGTAAACAAGTAACGTCTGCTGGGCATGCACATAAATGAGCTTAATATTTGTCATTTAAATGCACTTTTTGTAAATTCTAAATTAGAATCTGTCTTGTTCAAGTTCGAAATAAGACTATTTCTTGTTTATTCGAGTTTAACTGATATCTGTTATTGGGGCAGTATGGATTGACTTTCCTGCTTGAAAATATGCTTTGTTTGTACAAAAAGTGTGAAGATACTTCACAACCGTGCAACACGTGTCATGACGGACATTGATACAAATGACAAGGGTGGAAGTTACGATGTCACTGTCAATGTTTGACTGAAAGGGAAAAATGACGAAGTCATGGTTTTGTCAAAATCGGTTCGTGGAGCAATAACTACGTCAGATAAAAGCAAGTACGCTGATAAAGCCCCATTAATAAATTATTTAGCGTGCGCTTGAAAAACACGATTCGAACAACACATGTATTATGGTATGCCTTCGTAGCATTCAACGCACATAAAATGCTTTCGTTAAGCGAATCACAACCATTGGGTCATACGCAATGAGTGGCTCGTATAAATTTGATTATTATGAGAGGGATGCATGCGAACCGCCTGAAAAAGTTGAATTGTTTGCTTTCGAATCGTTTACTCGTGCGGTAAATGAAAACATTAGCCTGTTAGCGAGTCTATCAACGCATTTAAACTTGTTGAGGTTTATGATAAAAGCGTTGATAAAACTCTGTCTGACAGAGTGACTGACATTTTTAGCACGACTATTATATATGAAATATATATAGTGGAGCTATCCTACTCACCCCGGCGTGGGCGTTAGCGTGAGTGTCTGCGTGAGCGTTGGGATGTCCCTTCACATATTGCTTTCGTGTTTTGAATGCTTCTTTACCAACATGACCCCAATCTATAAACAAGAGCAGACAGCTGTATCAAGCATTTTGTAAAGATGATGGCCCTTTTTTCTCTTAGAATAAGCATAGTATTGATAAATATATGCTAATGTTTGCGTACCACCTCAAACACTTTCTATGTCCCTTGACATATTGCTTTCATATTTTACATACTTCTTTACCAACATGACCCCAATCTAAACAAGAGCAGACAGCTGTAACGAGCATTTTGTAAGAATTATGGGCCTTGTTCCACTTAGAACATGCATATTATTGATAAATCTATGTTAAAGTTTGTGTACCGCCTTTCCACTTAGAATATGCATATTATTGATAAATCTATCTTAAAGTTTGTGTACCACCTCCAATATTTTCTATGTACCTTGTAATATTGCTATTATATTTTGCATACTTCTTTACCAACATGACCCCAAACTATAAACAAGAGCAGACAACTGTATCAAGCATTTTGTAAGAATTATAGTCCCTTTTTATACTGAGAAAATTGAAAATTGGTAAAGTTTTGTGTTTAGGTTCACTTTTTTTCTAAAGTATCAAAGGGACTGTGCAGGCAAAGTTATGTAACTCTGACTGGTATTTTGACAGAATTATGGCCCCTTTTATACTTAGTTAATTGAACATTTGGTTTAGTTTTGTTTACAAACATATAAAAGGGCATGAAAGAGTTTACGGATGAGTGGATGGTCCGTTCATCCCGGAGATGTTCATCATCAACAGAGACGTATCTACGTCTCTGACATCAACTAGGAAAAAAGTTGGAATGATGACGGGATTTGCATCATTAAGTGTAATCCCTGGTGCTTCAAACTGCGAGAGAGCGCTTGCATGGACGCCTATTGTTCGTGTTGTTGAAACTGATGTTACATATGCATGTTCATCGTATTATGCTTATTTTTCTAATTTGGGTTTAAATTTCGGTTTAATGACTGCATTATAAAATAACCTATTTACGCAAAATTACGATTTTAACACCTTCAAATCACAACGTTGAGTATGATCGAGTTAAGATTAATTCCGAAAAGTCTGTCTGTAGTCCATTTCTTCGAATTTCAATTGAGAAAAATGCGAGCCTTTTTGTCGTTTTAATATAAACTCATAAAATCATCTGCAGAAGTTGCTTTTCGATTTAATTCGTGTTAGAGTTAGAAATGTGTCAAGTATATGATGGTAAAAATAGCACCATACAGGAATTTGGAATGTCCCATTTTGTATACATTTAGTATACGCTCATTTGTCTGTTGTGTAATGGAATGTGTACGATTCTTTGTTTATGTATCTTTATATATTAAATTATTTTCTTGTACAATTAAAGCATTTCGTATAGACAAATAAAACATTGTGCAAGTTTAGACATGTTTTATGCTGAAATCTGCAAATTAAACCGAATTTACCAACGGCTATTATTTGATAAACTGATCCAGTTCATTTGAACAGCAGTAATGTATAGTAAAAGACTTAGTCAAATGACTTAGTCGAAACCACATCTGCTTCATACTTTGCATGCATGGCCATCGTGGTACCAGCTTCTTCCTGGTTCTTATTGAGTTCTGTTAGAACGAAACAACCATATATTGTTACTTTAATACAGGTTGCATTGCTTCCACTGTTAATATATAGAGTTTCATTGGTTTTCAGTTCGTTGTTAGCGTGTTCCATCAAGTTACCAGTATAGTATTCTATTAGCCGTTTTGTGTGTGCACCGCTTCTTAAGAACAGCTTTTAATCTTTTGGAACTTGTAGTTCACCACGAACATGAATATTACTTGTATCATTGTTGTTTGTGTCGCCACTTTTGTGTCTGGTTTCTGCTGTTAGACTATCAGCATTGTATTTGTTAAGTATAATCTGAATGGCCGTCACTGTGTGTGATATATCACGAGCCTTACCCATGACGTACAATAAGTATCACGATGTCAAGTCACTAAAAGTGGTAAGCTCACTGTTGACTGTCAATATTTGTACAAGCTCCGTGCCATCAAATATCACAACGTCAGCATCTTCTGTCATCAATGATAACACTTGCTGCAATACTGTTTCCAGCGACTGCAACTACAAGCTTCCCACCTTGAGTCTTCGGAAGAATGTTTTCGAGTACGATGTCCCCAGATGCAGTCAATCTTAGAGTTTGAATGGCTTACTTTGCAGCTGATGTAAGGAACAGCCAAAGATCAGGTTAGGAATTTGAATAGCCGAGAGCAGGCACATCTTCTATCAGGTGACGACTATTAAATTCATTAAATAGATGAAAACCGAGGTCAAGATGATTCGAGGTAACTAAAGTTGAAGTGTCACACGCTATTGCCAAGCATTTTGATGTTTCATTTTAACACTTTCTATCCGAAAACCAACATACTGCTTAATAGTGGTGGATCAACGAATTCATTGTGTGCAAATATGTTCGTTGCTTCTGGAGAATAGTATTAATTGCCAAGTTTTGATTTTTTTCTTAAATTCTTTGACGCAGTATGCCAACTGCTTTTTGTACGATTGACTCATCTGTTTCTGTATCTGGAATTAATTCATAATAACAGCCATTGTAGTCTTGAATTTTTTTTATGCTCCCTTTCGAAGAAAATGGGGTATATAATTTTCGCACTGTCCGCCAGTCTGTTTGTCAGTTTGTCACACTTTTCGTGTCCGCTCTCTAATTCAAATAGTTTTCATCCGATCTTTACCAAACTTGGTCAGAAGTTGTATCTAGACAATATCTAGGTCAAGTTCGAATATGGGTCATGCCGGGTCAACAACTAGTTCACGGGGTCACTAAGTGCATTTCAATAACCACTTTTCGTGTCCGCTCTCTAATTCAAATAGTTTTAATCCGATCTTTACCAAACTTGGTCAGAAGTTGTATCTAGACAATATCTAGGTCAAGTTCGAATATGGGTCATGCCGGGTCAAAAACTGGATCACTTAGTGCATTTCAATAACCACTTTTCGTGTCCGCTCTCTAATTCAAATAGATTTCATCCGATCTTTACCAAACTTGGTCAGAAGTTGTATCTAGACAAGATCGAATATCGGTCATGCCGGGTCAAAAACTAGGTCACGGGGTCACTTAGTGCATTTCAATAACCACTTTTCGTGTCCACTCTCTTATTCAAATAGTTTAATCCGATCTTAACCAAACTTGGTCAGAAGTTTTATCTAGACAATATCTAGGTCAAGTTCGAATATGGGTCATGCCGTGTCAAAAACTCGGTCACAGAATGTTTTAGTGCATTTCAATAACCACTTTTCGTGTCCGCTTTCAAATTCAAATAGTTTTCATCCGATCTTTACCGAACTTGGTCAGAAGTTGTATCTAGACAATATGTAGGTCAAGATCGAATATGGGTCATGCCGGGTCAAAAACTAGATCACGGGGTCACTTAGTGCATTTCAATAACCACTTTTCGTGTCCGCTCTCTAATTCAAATAGTTTTCATCCGATCTTTACCAAACGTGGTCAGAAGTTGTATCTAGAGAATATCTAGGTCAAGTTCGAATATGGGTCATGCCGGGTCAAACACTAGGTCACAGGGTCACTTAGTGCATTTCAATAACTTCTATCAAAGTGTTTATTGGGGGCATATGTCATCCTATGGAGACAGCTCTTGTTCAATTTGCGATGCTTCTCGTATGGCTTCACTGATGCTCTTATGTGAAGACCAAAGATCAGCTTTACCATGATGGTGAACAAAAGATATCTCAGGCCAGATTGAATTACCCTTGTAAGATTGTGCACTTGTGCCACCTTCATTATGGGCTAATTGAACGAACCTCACAGTCTCATAAAAATGGACAAAAAATGAACCTTCGACCATATTTTTGTGCTCACACGTTTTTTTAGCTTCTCTGCTAAACTCACATATTTCTTATTCAGTTTTGGCAGGTGGGACACACCTTTAGGTGGTGTGTAACCAGCATAGGCATGCACATTTTGTTTAAAGTAATTTGTAAGGCAACCCTTTTTCCTGTGATACCGTGCATTTACCGCTATCAGATCTCCGTTTGCTGCAGTGGGCAATCGACTGATTATAGTTGTGTCATTTGTTTGCAATGCAATGTCTAGCAATCTTTTATATATAGTTAGCCTGGTCCACTGAATATACAGTTTCAACTAAAGACCAGTTTCTGTTATAAACCCTTGATGTGTTATTTGATTAGCATTACAGTTTTCACAACAAATAAAACATTGTGTGTTCCAGTCAAAGTTGTCCCTTGATGATATGGTCTTCCAAGGTGTCGCATCGATATTCTCATGGTTTTCCATTGTGACGTCAACCACTACGCTGTCTGAAATAGACCAGTTTCACATTCCGACCACCGTTACTATTTTAAGATATCACGTGGTGCGGAGAATCTCAGAACGAGGCGGAACGTTTATAGATCTATGGCGGAGCGTATCGATGATTATAAACCAGTTGATTTTTATTAATTTCATTCGGGATGTTCACAGGCCCGGACACTAGTAACAATAAAGACAAATACATGGATGTGTTGTTAAGTCAATAAATTGATGAGGGGTTATAAAATAAACATTCTCTTAACTTAGTCGTATTTGAAAGCTCAGGTATCTATATCTGGAAAGCCATATAGTACTACTAGTGTATATAATGTGTGTATATATATATATATATATATATATATATATATATATATATATATATATATATATATATATATATATATATATAAACATTGATAATTGCACAAAGATATACAAACATTGCATAGTAAAAAACGGTATTATATAACTTCAGTTCTCAAAGGTATGTTTGTTGGTCTGCAATATTTTTCACGAACGATCGAACGTGTAAAATGTGTGTTGAATCAATCATAATAAAAAACCAATAGAAAACACAAAGCACGTGAACTTTTTAAATGTTATATCATTTTTCGTTTTACTTTTATGAATGTTCTTATACTACAGTGAAAAACAATATTGAAGAATTCTTTTATACAGGTGAAAAAACGAACGTTGAGAAAACTGAACTGTCTATGCATGCACCTTGATTTTCTCTTTTAACGTAATTATGAGTGGTACATATATTTATTTATGTCACTTCATGTCATAAATCTGTTGTGTGTGTGTGTGTCTTTAATTTTCGGAAACACGACTTCACCCCGGTCATTAAAATGCTTGTTTTAATAGTGTTCTTCCACACACTAACGAATACTCTTTATAAGACTATGTAATGACTGAGTTTATTTTAGCGGTACCCGCTAAATAGGTTTCGTATTTAGCATAAAAGTTAATAAATATTTCAAATGTATTTATAAGTATTAAGCACTTAATAATGTATCCGAAAATTCTTTCACAAGGAAAATCGTTCCTGCGGTAATTTTGACAAGGCAGACATTTGTTCATACGTTGTTTCAGAGACGTAGTTATCTACGTCTCTGGTTGTTTTAACTACCCGGACATTCATTTCCACGCTTTTTAAACATCCCCGACAATCGTTCCAACATTATTTTGACAGACCGGATATATATACTTCAACATTTCTGCAAGGTTTGGCAAATTAAAGATAGATCGCAGTGTAAGTCGATATATTCGAATAGTTTTTGACTTTTCATTATCATGATCACAATAAAATATTACAACAATATAAAGTATAACACAACATAATAAATTATGAGAACATTATTTGTTTTACTATTTTAATAACAACATATTAAAATATCGGATAAAATGCCCAGAGTGTCATATTATTTTGATAAAATGTGATAATTATCACCGATATAGCAATTTTTTTGGAAGGAATATCCGGGCTGTCCAAATAGCGAAGGAACGAATGTCCGGGCTCTCAAAATTATGTAGGAACCATTATCCGCATTTTCATAATAATGAAGGAACGAATGTTCAGGTTGTCAAAAAACATAGGAACGAATGTCCGTCTGTGTGAAAAAAAGCTAGGATGAATGTCCAGCATTCTAGATGTATTATTATGATTAAACTGGCTAATATCTATGCAGTATTTAGTTTGAGTATTCGGCGTTACATTAGTCTTAGAAATGACTAAGTTATACTTCCACCACGATAAGACATTGGGGTACCATACATGGTGTTCAATGACCAGGCATCTACCATGGGTGGTTTATGACATCATTCTGTTATTTAGGATTTGTCGGCACAGTATCTGATCATAACGAGATAATTGGTTTATCGAGAACACAGGGGCTATTGAACCACAGATGTATCAATAAACAAGATAGATCTTTATTCAAATCGCGCGATATGAAAGCTCTAACAAAGCTCGTCAAATGTGTGAACAATTGAAGAAAACCCAGTATTTCAATCAAGACTATTTATTTAATATTTTGACACTTATAATGTCAAGTACATATTTATAACTTATTCTGACAATGTCATATTGCGTTTTCAAAGTCGTTACATCTCCAATGTTCAATTGGAAATTTATACACGTTCAGCCTCGTTCTGGAGTTCTGCGAGTCACGTGATATCTAAAAATAGCAACAACGGTAGTATTGTGAAAAGGGTCTATTGCAATTATCTTAAATTGTATATGTTGAATATACACTTTTTAAATTATATAAACAAATATAATAGCTTAAAAATCGCCAAGTAATTAAGACAAACACTTAATCTGGTTTTTTATCAAACATTATTTATATAATTTAATATATAATACGGCGATAAAAAACTAACATAATTGCAATAAATTTGAAAGCAAGAAACAGTTTTGTAAACATAATTACTGAGCTTGCCCCTGTATTTTTTGTTTAAACAAAGCTTATATGTAGATTCTAACTGTACTTATACACACAGCATTTCAAACAGTATATCAATATGTGTGGATGTCATTGTTATCTCTCTCCATATATTCTATGAGCAAAATTTCTGTCATCACATTGGTTTCATCATTTGTTCTTAATCATAAAAAAATATATGGAAGCCTTCATGGTATCTTTATGCACACGTTGTCATTGCCTATAAGAAAAAATATTTTATTAGAAACGATAAACAACGTCTATATAAAAGCACCTTCAAAGAATAACGACCATTTTTAGTGACATATTATTGTATCCTGGTTACTAGTATATTTCCGACTACTACTCAAGTTTCTTAATAAAATCGATGTGAAACTTGATGAACAGTTATTATTTGCATTTATGGCTTTTGCTCTAAGAAAAAATAATTTTTTCTTTTAAAGACATGTTTGTTTTAAAACATTCATATCATATGCCTTTCCTTTGTAATCATGTTTAATGCCTCATCGAACATAAATGGCATTGGAGTGCTCTTACATCGAAACTCTAATTGAATTTTCATCTAAATTATACCACAAATTTAAATGATTACAATATTAATCACTTGTATAATTGAATGATACATACCAAAATAGTCGCCCTTCATCCAAACATCGATAAAAAGATAGGTACAGTCTGTAAAAACACTTGACCTTCAAAATCTGCAGACGAAAAGTGATGGCATATTTATATTAAAGGGGAGTAATTGAGCAAAACAGTTATTGGTTAGATAATTGATTTTAAGCTTTTAAAATAATACAATTATTATATTTTAATAATTTAAGAATAAAATTATTTTATTTTGATAATTTAAGATGATTTTGCAAGTTCAATGCGGTTCGTGTTTAAAAGTGTTGATGCTGGTAAAAGAGAATAAAGACAATGTTTTATCAAACATAAGAAACGTACCATAGGTCCGTTGATAATTTTCACCTCAACCCAACTTGTTTAACTATAAAAAATAATGATATCCTTACTAAAATTGAATACACAAGTTTAATTCTTTGCAATTCCAAGTGTCGTCATTAACATTTGAAGAAATGCTTAAAGTTTGGTGAAAGTTATTTCAGATATTGATATAAATACTGACCCAACCCCTTCATTTTAGGAAGAAATAAGTGAAACAATTTCTCAAAAACATAACGTATTACATTTTTGCAAACAAAAAATAGATTTAACATTAAGTCTGATTAACGAGTATTTTTTTATGTCACAAACAAGAAAGGAGAATACAAAAGTCATATAAATAGCTGTATTAGTTAGGGTATTTTCTTTGGCGGCTACCTTGGACGCCATCTTGGATTTTTCAGCCCCCCCCCCAGCACTTTTGAAGGTAATGATAAGTAATTTCACAATCTACGGAGCCTTACGAACAGTTTGATATGCAAAACTCTTTGTATATAACCGGAGACCAGTTTATACACCCCTCTATATTTGCACTACTATAGCGTGTGAAAATGTGGAAAGTTTATCGAGTTCATAAACACATTTGAATTTAGTGATGGGATGGCATTATGGCCGTTATTTAACTATACTAAAAAAATAATTAAAGACCCTGAATGCCAAATTGTCAAACATTTTGTTTTATGGATTATTTATGGATTTTAAAGCCTAAGTAAAGGTAATATTTCAAAAGTTTCTTGTTTTTGTTTGTATTGTTGACATTCCTTGTTCTTCATCCGGATCATATGAAAGTGAATCACATGGATGCCATCGATGCATCGGATTGCACACGGCAAACCCGATAAGAATTTAAAAAAAAACACGTGCTGTTCGTCCTTAGGTTCGTCGTCCGAGATCGGAAAGCGTACTGCCATGTGAAGAAAGTCCAATAATAACTTTAAGTTGCTGCAGTGGTCTGTTTACTAGTCAAAATAGTTAAGGTCGTCGATGGTTAGCTTCCATAATGTCGGCCGTTTTTGTCGAAGTGACCTCGCGGTTACGTGTACTTACCCACGTAGAGAAGCAGGGTATTTTTTTAACTGGGTTTTAACCAATCAGTTTAACTTACCAAATTTTATACAAATTCTTACCGAGCAGATACCAACAAGTTACCGACTTTTAACCGCCGGGATGTGGTTAACCGAGAGTTTAACTGTTTATATAATCGGGTGCAGGTTAATACGATGTCATGAAACCGCTTGATTCAGGGTGGTGATTACAACTTTGCAATGTTGGGAAATATTCAATAAATCAAAATGATGACACGGGATTCACTCAGACCAGAACATAAGAGGGAATATTATCACTTCTGTACTCACATCTTCATGTCAGTAAATAATTGTAACGGATACATGTATAACAATGACCAAACAGTTTAGAAGTGTGCCTATATTGATTTATAATGTCTAGTAAAATGACTTCCGAGGTGGTTTTAGAAGCTTTTCTACTTAGCGTTGATTTGCTCGGCCTTATTTAAATATACAGATACATTCGCGGTACAATGTCAGCTCGCCAGTGATATAAAAACTCACAGCCAAGTGGGGAGTCAGTGGCAAAAAAAAGTTACTGAAAAATGTACCAGGTTTAAGCTGGTTGATTTGCATTTTTGGTAGAGCAAAATCAAAACATTGCATTAGATAAAAATATGTTGGGTAATATTGCCATTTGCAAGTATAAGATGATTTCATAAAACAATTAAAAAAAATTTCAGAAACAAAATACAATGCAAAAGAATAATTTGTATGCATGCATTAAATAAAGAAACTGTTCAAAGAGAGGACATAAAACATGTTTTCTATTCTTGTGATCAATATTAGTCATCAAAATTACTTAAATTAAGGATAAATGTGGAATATCGTTTACTACGAAAATGGAAATAATTCAAAGAACATATTTCGTATCAACGTTTTTTAAATAGACTCTTCAAATTACATAACGCAAATGGTAGGGTTTTATGTGTTCACATGATATAAACAAGTATTACTGTAGAAATTATTCGCAGGAGAGGATCAAATTAAATCACAATTTAGATGGAAAAATTAACTAAATTAATCAATTAACGTGTTTCCCATATGAAATATTTTCATGGCCATTATAGTTTACTAAAATGACGACACCAGAACATGCATGATGTAGATATCAACCTTACATAAGCACTGATTTATTGGGCCAAAATAATAATCGTATATGCATATGTATGGTATTCAACTTTAATCTATATAAATAAATTAAATAAATGTCCAGGCCACTTTTAAAACTGGTAACGTTTGATGAAACATAAGGTCACCTCAGTAAATCAAAGATAAAGTGTCAACACCACCGCCCATCTTAAGACAACTTGATGAATACATTTTGTTACAGTGATATCTGTGCTGAGTTAGATACTGAGTCAAGTGAAACAAAAACTACATCACTTTGTGAACATCAAGAAAAGGCTAGCGAATATTCTTAAGGTAACATTTATTACAATATGATCATAAATCTTAGTGAGATTATTCGGCTTAAAAATTGCTCGAATGAGGTCAACACTCCTGCAACGCGGGCTCTAAAACTTGATCACTTTGTTAAATTAAATGAAAACATCACATTTCTCTAGGTACAACATTTGTTGCTTGTTATGGTATCTTACAAAAGTTAAAAACCAGTTTACTTTGGATCAAATAGTAGATCACTTGGTCCTAATACAGAAACATACTTTGTATGCTTCAATATATTACCCCATTGTCAGTTTTAAAAGTTTTCGTTATGGTTACATCAATAAGTAACAACTAAACTCTAGCTCTCGGGAATTGTTTTTCCTGTTTAAGCTAGATTGCTGAAACTCTGTGTGCGATAGTACGTAATATTCGAAATGATATATTTCATTAATAGTATTTCAGTTTTGTATATCCGTCTCTCCGGTCGTCCATCTCTCTGTCGATCCAAAAAATCTGGTTCCGGTGACAACTCAAACATTACTTAGCCTTTGACACGCAATATGTGGAAAAAGGTCCATATAGAAAATATACACATTATAAATGCATTATTTTAAGCCTGTTATTACTCCAAAATTAATACAATATACAAAAAATTAACCCGTTAGAAGGACTGTTGATTTTGTCTGTGAAACAACCGTTGTTTATATTTCTATTTTAATGTTAGACTGCAAGCCAGACAAAACGGTGCTCCCAAAAATATAAAAGTATCAGGAAATTGTTCTCCAGCTTTCAATTGCATGATGCTTGTTAATAAAAAGCTGTAAAAAAAATTGCTAAAATAACAACATTTAGGACTTGCTCAACGCTGTTTAAGTTTTTAATAAAAGCTACATTGAATATATAGGCTATGCTGATAGAAGCCATCACCAGATATTGCATATTATAATGTTGCGAATACGCTAGTACTTTACCAGCCATTTGCTTGTGGATTTTAAAAAATAAAGTGGTTATAAGTCATTTAAAGCAATAGTATTGCATTTACGGTTATAATAAGTTAATATTTATTAATGACTTTTGTAAAAAGAATATGCAAATATGCATATTTCTGCCTATATTGCCGATCAATAGGGTTATCCCAAAAGTATCCTGATATCACAAACGAGTATAAGTATACGGCTTGTGGCATTGGTTGATATTCCTGTTTTATTTTGTTAAATACACACAAGTATATGCGCTCCTCAAAGGATACTGTTATTATGCAGTGGACAACAGTTATCTCAAGCTACATAGGGTGAGCTAAACGATTGAAATCAGAAATGGGTGATATCTTGAATATTTCAGTTTTCACTCATTTCCAACATTAAACTAAATTAAAACATGATAATAAAAATTATATATGAAGGTACATGTATGTAAAAGAGATTTTATTTAGTCATTAATATCATATTATACAAAATAATAACTATTTCGGTCCCGTAGTTGATTAACATCAATGTACATTATATCTTATATAGTAAGCAGAAAATAAAAAAAATCAGACGATGCTTATATTTAATTTTATAAAAATTAAAAGGAAGAGGGGAGAAGATAGGTTAAATAATAAAAAAGAGGGATAATTTAAAATACATTTGGAATTAAAAGAACGTAGTCTATACACATACAGAAGTGTATCATCGTCATTGAATACAAAATCTTCCGAAGGACAAGAAAAAGTAATATAACCCAGCTAGCACAAAAACGTTCTTAGACCGTTATCCTAACGTTTGCCCAAACGTTCCAGAAACGTTGCACTGCAAAGTTCTCCTTACGTTAAAATGTATGGTTCGCTTAAAGTTCCAGAAACGTTGCGGAATAACGTTATCATTTAACCTAAAACGAACCTAAATCTAACTTTCATATTGAGGAAAACCAACACATATTTATTATACACAAGTTTATTGCATGAATGTAATTTATACAAATATGTATCATCGCATTGTTGTTCTTTTATGTCTTGAATCCTGATCTGTTCGGTTGTCTTCCCATGCAGTTGTCCTAGAAGTTAAAAAAAATATCAGAATGACCAACTGTTTTTTTTTTTGTAAATAAAACGGAGAAAAAATGACAAGACATACATGTACCGCATGAATAACACCAAGAAACACACATATATGCGCCATCTTGAATATACACATATATGAAACCGAATTTTCTATCATTCATGGTAAAATAATCAAGCGTTACAACATCTTTAGATTTAATAATGTATTTTATGACTGTATCAATTCATAACTTTTGAAATTAACCGACAAGATCAATATTTTTATCATGTCATGACCAACAAACACGTTTTATAAACTACATTTTACATAATTATATATTTCAATTTCAGAATTCATTAAAATTAAGAATTGAGGTTAAGATAAAATTTTGAATTTTATTTCTTTTTGAATTAACGGTGAATTCGGATTAACGGTGTTCGAAATAACGTTGTTGAAGTGTACATATTTTTTTTATACGTATTTACATGTGTTTTCAAGAATTTTTCAACAACAAATTGCTACCAAAAAACGACTGAAGTGAACGTTAGTATATTTAAACGTGGTACGAAGTCTCCATGGTACGAGTTTCCCTATAATTCCGAATTTGAATTTAAAGCAAGTGCATAATGATATCAATTTTAATATTACAAATTGAAATAACATTAAAAACCTACCCGCAAACTGTTGTTTATCGTCGATTGTAGGTTCCATATTTTCTTAGTATTGAACAATAAGGATTACATTCCATAACAGCAAAGTTTGAAAATCCAATTATAGCCAGTAGGTCAGTGAACAAAGGAATCGAGTGGCGCGCACGCGTGAGATCTGCTGGTTAAGATAACAAGAGAATCGCGCTTGCAAACATTCGAAGATACACAAACGGGTCAACATACAAATCTACTTATAAGCTTTTTTTGTAATAAACCAAAAAAAAAAAAACAAATAAAAACGTCAAATTCTTTATGGAAACATATTAAATGTTCATGTTTACATTGTATGATTTCTATAATTTCTATACGTTCTTATAACGTTCTGCGAACGTTAGGAATATAACGTTGTAATTTGGTTTCCCCATAACTTTCAGACAAAAACGTTGTAAGAACGTTACAGGAACATTACACTTTAAGTCCACCAATACATCCTAGGATCGTAAAAATATACTGTTCAAATGTGACTTTCATAACATATATTTCATATAACTAAAATAAGTTACGAATACTGAATATACTTAATAATAGTAGTAGGAGTAGAACTAAAAAAAGTAGTAGAAGTAGCCGCAGTAACAATCGCTACTACAATACAAATGTGATAGTTACATCTATCTACATCTATGGTATACTGCTGACAATCGAACTTGTCCGGATCGAACTGCATGGACCAATCTGACTCCCATTTGTCGAGGCGGATGAGGTCATTCTGGAGTGTATGAGCGTCATTGGAGGATTTGATTGTAAGATATACTATGGTGTCTTCCGCAAAGAGTCTGGTTCTGCTTTTGATATTATCAGGAAGGTCGTTTATATAGGATAGGAATAAGCAGTGCCCTAAGACTGACCCTTGGGTGACACCTGACACTGGAAGATTTTCAGAGTGTTGACCTTCAACGACGACCTTTTGGTTTCGAGCGCGTAGAAACGAGTGGTTCCATGAGGTAACCTGGTCATTTATGCCCAATCTTATAAGTCTATGGATAAGTTTATGATGATCCACCTTGTCGAACGCTTTACTGAAGTCCATGGCAACAACATCTGTTTGTTGACCATTTTCGAGACTGTCATGGACTTCCTGTGTGAAACCAATCAGTTGCGTCTCACAGCTTTGTTTGGATCTAAAACTATGTTGGTTGGGGTTAAGGATGTTGTTTCTGTCATAGAAGGACATGATATTAGACGTGAGGCTGTGTTCCATTAATTTTGGGGCTATGCAGGTAAGGGAGATAGGGCGATAGTTACTAGGATTACATTTTGGACCTTTCTTGAAGACTGGGGCTACTACTGCATGCTTCCAGTCTTCCGGGACAATACCTGTTTTAAGCGATATCTCAAAGATATGGGTGAGGACAGGGGCTATTTCACTGAGAAGTTCTTTCAGTAGTCTTGGGAATAGTTGGTCTGGCCCTGAGGCTTTGCACGGATTTAGGGCTTGAAGTAGCTTGTCTATTCCGTCCTGAGTTATGTTGACTTGCGGCATGAGTGGGCTATCAGGTGGAGTAAGGACTTGTTTGCAGGACTGGAGAAGACTCATGGGTTGGGGTCTGGAAAAAGCAGACTCAAATTGTTTATGAAGTATGTTGGCTTTGGCTTTTGGGTCTGTAAGCGTTTGGCCATTACTTCTTTTGGGGAGGGGGGATGGTGGGGGGGGGGGGGAGGGCGACGCCACAATTTTCAGTTTGGTTGGATTTAATAAAGGAGTAGAATTTCTTGTTTCCTACAGGTTGAGAGTCCCGAGAGAAGTACCCAGCTAGCACAGAAACGTTATTAGAACGTTATCCTAACGTTAGCCAAAACGTTCCAGAAACGTTGCACTGCAACGTACTCCTAACGTTAAAATGTATGGTTCGCTTAACGTTCCCAAAACGTTGCGGAATAACGTTATCATTTAACTTAAAACGAACCTAAATCTAATTGTCATGTTGAGGTTGAAAACCAACACATCTTTATTATACACAAGTTTATTGCATGAATGTAATTAATACAAATATACATCATCGCAGTGTTGTTCTTTTTTGTGATGAATCCGGATCTGTTCGGGTGTCTTCCCATGCAGTTGTCCTGGAAGTACAAAAATATCAGAATGACCAACTGCAAGTTCTTTATAAAAAAAACGGAGAAAAATGACAAGACATACATGTACCGCATGAATAACACACACACATATATGCGTCATCTTGAATATATACATATATAAACCGAATTTTCATACATGGTAAAATAATCAAGCGTTACAACATCTTTAAATTTAATAATGTAATTTATGACTGGATCAATTCATAACTTAATTTGAAATTAACCTACAAGATCAATATTTTAATCGTGTCATGGCCAACAAACACTTTTCATAAACTACTTTTTACATAATTATATATTTCAATTTTGGAATTTAATATAATTAGATCTAATAATTGAGGTTAAGATAAATTTTTGAATTTTATTTCTTTTTCAATTAACGGTGAAAACGGATTATCGTTGTTGGTAATAGAGGTGTTAAAGTGTACATATTTATTTTTCACGTTATAACATGTGTTGTCAAGAATGTTGCCAACAACAAATTGCTAACAAAAAATGACTAAGTGAACGTTAGTATATTTAAATGTGGTACGAAGTCTCCATGGTACGAGGTTCCCGATAATTCCGAATTTGAATTTAAAGCAAGTGAATAATATCAATGTTAATATTACAAATTGAAATAACAATAAAAACATACCTCGCAAACTGTTGATTATGGTCGATTGTAGGTTCCAACTTCTATTATTATTGAACAAAACTGTTAACATTCAACAAAAACAAAGTTTGAAAATCCAATTTGCCAGTACTGAGTAGGTCAGTGAACAAAGGACTCAAGTGGCAAGCACGCGGGAGATATGCTGTGTAACAGTATAGGCCTTAAATTGAATGCATGAGTCATACGCCGTGCCACTCTGTTAGTATATACATACATGCATCCGCAGTTTACTCAGTCTATTGCTATCGCTCACTACATACAGGCGCACTATCAACTTGCCTGATAATATATTTATTATGGATGTATAATAAACTTATAAACAATACATTTAGTTTATTAAGTACACCATAAACTTTCTGGTTTAGATAACTAGAAAATCGCGCTTGGAAACATTCGAAGATACACAAACGGGTCAAAGTGCAAATCTACTTATAAACGTATTTTGTTAAAAAAAAACACAACAAAAAACGTCAAATTCTAACATATAGCAATTTAGTGTACATGTTTATAATGTGTGATTTTTAAACGTTCTTATAACGGTCTGCGAACGTTTTAAATGTAACTTTGAAATTTGGTTTCCCGCTAACGTTCCGACAAAAGCGTTGTGAGAACGTTACAGAAACGTTACACTTTTAAAGTCCGCAAATACATCCTAGGATCGTAAAAATATACTGTGCAAATATGACTTTCATAATATATATTTGATACAACTAAAATCAGTTACCAATACTGATAGTTTGATTCTTATTACAACGTTCTGAAAACGTTGTGGGAACGTTCTGTGTGATCATAACCTAAATAGAACTTAAGCGTAACGTTATTTGAACGTTACGTGCTAGCTGGGTAGTTCCAGTAGGCATTCCTGGTTTCTTTTTGGACGAGACACCTTGTATGCTTGAATTTATATGCTAGGTTAGGGTTGTTGGGTTTTGCAGATTTCTTGTTATGCATGCATGTAACACTATTTTTATTGAGGCTCATAAATGTTATTTCCGTTGTGTAGTTGCTGTAATTCATATAACTGTCGAACCTTTTTTTAACGATTTGTGTCATATTGTCAGTTTATTTCTTACTGTTTTATTTTATCTTTTAAAGCTATCTTGGACATGTCTAATTTTGAGTTATCTCCTTTTGGCGTTTTGGGAGATTTATTTTGTGTATGATTATTTTAATAATTTACTTGCATTAACAAAGTTGAATTATTTCCCGCTTGATCAATTGCGATATACCTACTGAATGTATCAATGGCACTAAATAACGAAAAGCTATTAAAGAATAAATATTTTGTTTCATTGGCATCCACAAAAAGATACAAACACACATACAAAAAATAAGATTTTCCTCTCGAGATCGATAACTAAAAATTACACACAGTTAATTATACGAACATTATAAATAGGCACTGTCTATCAGATTTGCAAAACTAAGTGTAACCAAAAACTTGCATTTGAGGTT
This sequence comes from Dreissena polymorpha, assembly GCF_020536995.1. Classification (NCBI taxonomy): domain Eukaryota; kingdom Metazoa; phylum Mollusca; class Bivalvia; order Myida; family Dreissenidae; genus Dreissena; species Dreissena polymorpha. Next base: position 72,960,255 of record NC_068365.1, read on the forward strand.
AAACTAGCGAGATTGTTAGAAATATAGCAAAGGATTGCCAATAGTCTCTACATTTGAAATAATGTTAAAATAATTAAACCATACTTATACATAATATACATTTTACTAAATAATAATGAACAAATCAAAAACGGAATTCGTTAGAAAACTGTAAAAAATTATTTCATATTCACAAAAGCATTTATCCAGAGAAAACATATGTCGTGTAAAAATAACATTTTAAATGTACAATAAACGCTACTGTACTAGTTTCTTAAAGAATGTGTCTGTAAAAAGGCACATAATTTTGTTATTTATTAAAAATCATGAAAACAAGCTGGAAACTATTACATACATGTAGTTCTATTTACCAATATAGGTGTTCACGATCACGAGAGGAGATCGTGCATTTTTTAGAACAAAGATGTTCATAAGTGATTCAGATTTTTTGTTAAAGCAACATTCATATATCTATGAAGCATAGAAATGCATTGCGATGAAGCTATAAAAGTCTATTGAAGTAAATGATATTACATCTTTATCTATTTCATGTACTGATTTCACCATTTTACGGTAACATGGTCAAATTAACAAATGCAAACTCTTTACGTGGTCCTTTGTAGTACTAAGACGGCGATGAAAAAAAATTGGCGAACCCCTTTATTTCTATTTAGACGAATGATGTACATTTTCGCGTACATACTCTTTATACGATTATTTTCTCATTTGTAGTGAATTTATTTGATAAAACATTCTCAAAATAAATATGGACACATCAAATTATGCAATGTAACAAAATAACATGACATTATGATGGCACGTATGTGCTTGCTGTTTAAAATAAAAAGGTAATAATGTATAGTCCAAACAAATTTGTTATTACGTTAATAAGTCGCGGTAATGAAATATACAATTTTATCATTTAATTCACTCATTTTATCGGGACATATAAACTTCTTTGCTATGATTTAAAACGAAACAAGGCGGTCTATTTATTTATTTGTTAACTTGAATATAACTTGTTATATCAATAGTGATCGTAATGCTTTAAAACTACCTTTAAACTCATATCTTTCAGCAGCTAGAACAGGGGAACATTTCAGATGACACCGATTGTCGGAATGGAGATAGTTAAGTTATTTATAATGTGAGCATTTAATTATTAAAATATATGAAAACGATATGCAATTTTTAGTTTATATTTTCCATTCAGTCATATAAAAGCTACCACATTTTTCTTGCAGATAAGTGCTTTAGTAATTGTTGCTTTGCAAAAACAGGTTCATCAAAAAGTTATACTGTGAAAGCCTGAAAGAAATATATGAGAGTATTACATGATTTTGCTGGGATAACGTACGCGTCTTGATCTTGATTTCTGTTAGAGAATAAAATGCCTGTGAAACCTTACATGTAATGTGTTACACTTATAAATCTCGATAACAAAACATTCACACAGCTGTTTTTGGTTCCAATAGCATGTGGATTGTATGGCAGATTATTTTTTCTTTACACCCACATATTTTCAATAAAAAATAAATTAAGGTTGTGTTCTGCACAGGAATTGAATTTGGACGTCACTATTAGCCGCGAGGTTTTGACGCGATCCACATTTTATTAACATGTATACACACAAACATACGTATCGATGTCTAAATAAAAAAGTATTTAACGAAATATAACATATTCTAAGCATTACCAGTACTTAATATGATCACAGTAAGGTCTTTGGCAGTTTTTATCATTTTAAAACAATTATCTACTCATGGTTTTTCATGGAGAGATATTCCATCTCAATCGGTTCTGAATTGTGTACTTATATTTGCACATATTTCTTCCGTTTTTCAGTTATCGTGTTTGCTTCACTTGCAGCGACTTGTATTTCAGCAAACATTGGTAGGAACTTTGTTTAGTTTAAAAATACCGTTCCAATTCGAGACTCACAGTTTAATTCATGTTTGGCCTTCCCAGTTGAATCTATCGTCTTTTCATGGTATTTTCATTCCAAGTTAGATCGGTTTAATCCATTCATTTTCTTTCCAAATTAAATTAATTGTCTTTGCTTCTCCGTTTAATAAATTGCTTTTTTTCCCATGCTTCTTCTTTGTGTTTGCATTCCTATAATGAATTATATTTGCTTTCTTTGAAATTAAATAAGTTCTTTATAGCATCAAATGTTGTTCCTTTTCGAATTGATTAGAAAAATGTAATTTTCCATACTGTTTCTCCCCCCCCCCCCCCTACGCGCAAATACGATTATCATGTTTTTGGTTTATGTTTCAAATAGAATTTATACAAGTAGCTTATTTCTTACAACTCTTTTACTATGAGAGCGAGCAACGTGTTGTTAAATTCTGGCGCATACGATCTTTAAATACATAAATAAAGTGTTGGTGTTGTAACTGCATAGTTCTTAAGAAATCTGTTTTAATTAGTTGCCTTATTAATATTTGGGTCACATAAGTCGTTTTTCACAATGTTTTTCTTTTCGTTAAGAAGTTTTGGAATGCTACAGCTGTCAAAATGTCAATGATGTCAACATTTGTAACCAAACCGTACCGTTTTCAACCAATCAGGTATGAAGCTCTACTTTCTTTGGTCAGGTTTCGATTTATATTGTAAGCTACCTTACATGGAAGATGCAATTGCTCATCTCTATGCGCTCAATTGTAGTTTGAGTTTGAGTTCAGCAACAAACTCAATGGATGACGGAGACCGTTTAAAGTTTTAACTAATGTCTCCTTATTCAAACATGCATTAAATATTACATGTATATAATACAATAATAACTCTAAAATGTAAGAAATTACTAATAAATGATGGACGTTTGGCGAACAGTTGCTCTGCTTTAAGATTGTCGATATTATTAAATAGTACTGAAATTCTATGAAATATTTAAACGTTTGTTTTACTTAAATACCAGTAGTTAGTACTTCATGTAACAAACAAATTATGATTATTACTTTTAATTCGTGATATGAAAATGTTATGAAATATTAATGTTTGTTTCTTACTTTTTGAATGGTTTTCAATTGATCGAACAGTGATGTGTGTTGTTAGCAACTGTTGCCAAAACTATGCGGAGAACCTCCTTATATACCCTTCGGATGCTGCAGATTTGGCTGCAGCCTAAGATTAGGCTGCAGCCAATCACAATCTTGCAGCATCCTACATCATATATGGAAGTTATGCGGCTACATGTAAACAATAATACAATTTTAATTATAACAAATCAACAATCATCATAAGTTTCACTTCTCTATCACAGAAGGCAATAAGTTTGATGAATTGAAACAATTAATAGTTTCAAATATGCATGTATAACAATACAATATTAAATGCTACAGCATGAAAACTTCAGAAATTCCTACGCAGTCAGCGTCTAAAATAGTTCCCTGCAAACTATTATGTTTTAACAATAAATAAAAATGAACAATTTGCAAGTTATAATAAAAATCATCTTTTTATACAAATAGATGAGTGAATATTAGAATTGTACAGCATATTCGAATGTAAAATGCATGCAATACCACTCCACCATATTCCTACGTATGACTTCGTCAATATACATTGCTGCAGCGATTTTTACAGTGCTTGAATTTCAAATATGTTGGATTATATTTCACAACAAACAACATATAATGGACTTAACACAAGGTAAATACAAATATATAAATATATAAGATCTTGGAGAACATTATCTTGCTAAATACAGTGCACTTTATAGTAAAAATGCGAACAACAAAAACAATGTGCACCAATATTCGGATGAGGAATGAATTCGGATGATATTTAAATGTATTACATGATATGTACATTACATTTCCCCCACCTTAAAGGAATCAAATTATCCTGAATTTTGAATTTTTACTACAATAACAAATTTGTAAGAAATCAACAAAAATGTTAATGAGATATGCTAACTTATTACAATACTTAATATTGAAAAAGGTTAATCACTGTACATGTAAAAAAAACATACTTAATTCTTCTTCTTTTTTTCAGAGGAAGTGGCACATCCCTCAGGCGGGCAAGGAGATCATCAAGAGTAGAGTCAGGGGGAAGGGCATCAAAGGCGGAGAGGATGGACATCTGGTGTAGTTGGGTCTTCGTCGAGAGCAATCAGTCTAACAAGATTGAAGTTTTGTTTCATTGTGGCCGCAAGGGCGTTGTTTTGAAGGTCAAGGCGTCCAGGGAGTGCAAGAAAATTGTATCGAGCCCTCAGGAGAGATCTTGGAAGCGGCGTAGTTTGCCCATGGAGTGTCATAGCCACAAACTCGTAACAAAGCGTCTTCTGATCTGGGGCCCAGCAAATCCATTCAACAGGTGGCCAGGAGATAGTTGGTGTTATCTGGATACTGTTGACAGGAGCAACATACCATTCTCGTCGAGCTGGTGGAAGAAGTGGCAGTCGGCCTTCGAGAAGAAGCGAATGGGCCTTCGTCTTGAGGACTTCTTTGACTGAGGAATGGCGTGGTGTGGGGATGTAGACGGGAGAAATACTGATAACTGATTTGTTCTTGGATGACTAGGTTTGTGTTGGTGAAACTTGTGAAACTGGTGTAGGTGAAACGGGATTGTAGAATTGGGAGCTGTAGTATGACGGTAATACTGCTGGTGGTGGCTGATGATCACTGGTCCCTAGGTCTTCGGTGCGTTGAGGGGAGGATATTGAGACTGGGTTGGGACTGCGTAGGTCATTGTAGTCAAGATCAAGTTGAGTTGGATGTTCATCAATTATCAGATGTACATCAATAATCAGATGTTTTGAAACTGGAGAAGACTCAGATGTTTGAGCAGTAAGCTGACCAGATGATGATTGTAAAGTGACTACATCAGTTGTAGGTGAAGTTGCTGCGTCAGGTATGGCAGACAATGTGGAAACGGCAGCAGGAGCGACGTAAGGCAAAGCGACTGGACCAAAGGCTTGTGTAGGGAGTGATGGACTTGAATATGAAGATGCTTTGGCGGCAAGATCAGGAGATTTTCTTGACGTGAAGAGGGGAAGATGAAGGACTACCACAGATTTAATCTGGTTGGGTTGAAGTCCAAGTAATGATGAGATCGAAGTATTATGAGATGGATTTCCTAGTTCCCAACGACCTGATGGAATAAATATTTCCTTAGGCAGTGCTTTCATGCGTCGCACCAAACGGCTTACCAGACGAGCATCAGTCAATGCAGAGAGTGGGACTTTGGCTTTGATGTAAGTGATGTTGGAACAGCTTATGATGGTGCATCCAGTGCTATCCATAGTCGCAGATTTCAGGAATAGATCTTGGTTTTTGGTTGATGACGTTGCCGTGGATGATGTTGAAGACAGTGAATTCGAGCCGTCGATCCATCGGGTGATCCCAGGAACGCATCCTGAAGCCCACTTAGTAAATAAGCCGTCTGGCTTAAATGGCCTCTGGAAGTGAAGATTTTGGAACGGGATTGGTCAGAAGATGAACTGTTGGATTTGTGGAGAAGTAGAAAGAGTTTTCTGAAGACTGCAGTCGTGGAAATTCCTTAAGCGTATGGTCGTGCTCATGTGAGTGATGAGCCCTGATGTGACGCCTTAGGTCCCAGTCGGACTTAACTCTCTTGGGTGTTTTCCAACGCACCACACACAGATGTATCGCATACGCCGATGGTCGGTTTTTGCAAGATGGTTACGCAAATCCCGTTTACTGTGGAAAGCAGTACCACACACCTCGCAATCCATGGCAGAATCTGGAAAAACAGATCATGAGATGCACATGACATTCTTATGAGGCTAAAAATGCACATAACCATTGACTGAGCAACTGTTCGCAGTATCCATTATTTTCAGAAGCGATCTCAACAATCCATATAAACGCATTTATACTGGACTAGTTCGCAATAACGGTTTCTCATCGACAAATACAGTTGAGAAAGGATCACGTTTGATCAGGCGGCTGCCTTCTCGGTTGATCGCGCTCACGAAATTCTGTAAGCCGTTCTCACTGACGAACTATTATCGCAACTGCTCAAAAGTAAAGTGTTTCTCTTAGAAGCAGTACCCAAATGTGCAATACACGAACACGCTCCTTAGGCAATGTTTTTTGTGTATGTCTTTTTCACTATTCCAGTCATAAAATGATCTCAAACTGTGTGTGTGTGTGTAATTTTTTTTCTTTTTTTTCTTATCCCTGATCACTGAATGCCACTACAAGCAATCAATACACGGACTTGTGTTGTTTAATTCTAAAATAAGTGGATGTTGATGTATGTTAGCATCTTCTAACTATACTCATGGACAACAACAATTTAATAAAACATGAACAACATTTACTTAAACTTAATTAACAAATGAACAATACTTTGCTTCATTTACACATGGCCATTTTATATTTGTGTTTGGTTTATTCCACAGGAAGTGCTTTGTGGAACCATGCGGATACATGTGACCCTCTATACCAAACTAACCTGTCGATGTGAAAGGCCTTGGCTGGAGTATTAAGTGACCTCTTTACAAGATACACAAGATCATCAATTCGTTTTGTGATCAAATAAGGACCGAGCCACTGCGAAGCAAGTTTTGTCCACACACCGAGACGCTTTGTTGAGTCGTGCACCCTAACACCATCACCAACTGACAACACCCGCTTTTTGGCATGAAGGTCATAGTGGCACTTTTAATACTGTTACCTAGTTTGGAGGCTTTATGTGCAACCAAGTGAATTTTCTCAAGCTCTTCGTGAAGAGACTGAACGTACGAAGCATATGATTGTTGATCCATTTGTTCATTGGACTAAGGAGGTAACCCAATGAATGCCTGTAGAGGAAGAACCACATCTCGACCAAGGGTCATCTTATTGGGGGTCTGACCGGTACTTGCATGTATGGAAGAACGGTATGCCATCATGACTTGCTGCTTAAATTCATCCCAATTACGCTGTTTCTTGTTACAGTACATGGACAACATGCTGCCAAGTGTAAGATTGAAGCATTCCACTACGCCATTTGCCTGAGGGTGCTGACCAGTAGGTTTAGTGGGATGAATTTGCAATAGATCGCACATGTCAGAAAATAGTTTCGATGTGAAGTTACTTCCAAGGTCAGAGTGAATTGTTAATGAGACTCCAAACCGTGAAACAAAGTGATCAGCAAATGATTTAGCCACTGTTATGGCCTCTTGATTGGGTAGTGCAATGGCATCAGTCCATTTAGTAAAACAGTCACATATAACTAGTATGAAAGCATTTTTAGAATCTGTTCTAGGTAGTGGCCCATATATATCAACAGCAATGCGTTCCATTGGTCCATACCCTTTAGCTTCACCAAGAGGTGCTTTTGGAGGCTTGGATGGTTTTCGAGAAGCACATCATCGCATGTTTTACAATACTTTTCAACGTCTGCTTTCATGACAGGCCAGTAAAATGTTTGTCGTACTTTGTTCAGCATTTTGTCAGCACCAAGGTGACCAGCACTAGGGATATCATGAAAATATCGCAAAACTTCACTTCGCTGTGAATCTGGTACAACTATTTGCCTTCGGCATTCTTCGCCCTCATACCAGGTGCGGTAAAGAACATTGGAATCAAGCCAAAGGCGGTCCCAAATACCCCAAAGTGTTATAGTCTGGGAATTGTGGCCGCTGATTTCTTGCCAGCTTGGCCGTATCGAGGCTTGCAAAGACAGAATGATTACTTATAAGGATGGGTCGTTAAATTGAGCTGCACCTATACGAGATGAAGTCCAGTCAGTGGTCATAGTGGGTTTCGGAATGGAATCAGACTTGAACTTGGACCTGGTTACAGAGCGTGCAGTTAAAGAATCCGGCAACGTTGTTGATGGATCAATGACTGTTGCTGCAACAAAAGGAACTACCCTGCATACCTCAGATTCACAGTGATCGTCAGCATCGTCGCTAGTGGTGTTTCTACTCTCCTGTGTGGCACACTTTGAGCAAGGAGACCGTGATAACGCATCTGCATGCCATGACTCGAACCCGCACGATGGATTACTATTAAGTGTTTTAGTCCCTTAAGTCTCGAGCCATCTTGCAACTTGACTGTAGGACGCTTCGGATTTCGCATCCATGATACAGCTGCATTATCTGTACGAAGTAACACTGGCTGACCATTCAAATAGTGATGGAAAGCGTTTAAGGCATGAATAAGCTCTTTACGAGTTACACAGTAGTTTTGCTCGTGTATATTTAAACTTTTGCTGTGATATGCAATAACGATTTCTTGACCATACTGTATTTGTGACAACACTGCTCCTGTGGCCTTATCTGATGCATCAGTATCCAAAACAAATTTTGAATCGGGGGTAGGATAACCAAGGATTGGAGCTGAAGTCAAAGCAGTTTTCAGAGTGTCAAAAGCTTTCGAACAGTAATCAGACCATTCGAATTTACAGATTTTTTCTGTAACTTTATGCAATGGACGTGCAATTTTGGCAAAGTTCTCGACAAACCGTCTCTAATAAGAACAAAGTCCAAGAAAAGATCGGACATCTTTTGCGCTGCAAGGAGTTGGCCATTTTTGGACAGCAGTAATTTGTTGGGATCAGTTGCTAAACAATCCTCACAAACAAGATGACCAAGGAACTTCACCCGTTTTTGAAACATAACACATTGGGAAGGTTTTAACTTAAGATTTGCTTGTTGAAGTCGTTGCTGAATATGCTCCAGCCTAGATAACCCCTCACTGACTGTCTTACTTGGAATAATTATGTCATCCATGTACAAAAGGCATTCAACCCATTGCAAACCTCTTAATACGTTCTCCATAAGTCGCTCGAAAGTACTCGGGGCGTTTGCTAAACCAAAACTGAGGACTGTGAACTGATAAAGACCCATTGTTGTAGCAAAGGCTGTCTTGTCTTTGTCTTAATGCTTCATGGAAACCTGCCAATATCCACTATTCAAGTCGAGAGAACTGAAATATTTGGAACCAGAAAATGCATCTATACAATCATCAACCCTGGGGAGTGGATAAGCATCTTTAACAGTGACGTCATTTAGTTTACGATAACCAATACAAAACCTTGGGGTGACGTCTTTCTTGGTAATCAACACAACTGGGTTCGCCTATGCACTACTAGATGGCTCAATAATGCCACGTTCCACCATGTTACTTATCTCTTCTCTTTCGACTTCAAACTTGCCAAGTGGCAGACGTCTTGGTGGCTGTCGAATGGGTGCAGCATCTTGTGTGTTAATGCTGTGTTGGACAAGATTTGTATGCCCAATGTCGCCAGAGTCTTTAGAAAATGATGTGTGATATTAACAAAGGAGTTTATAAAGACATTGTTTCTCAGAATCAGACAGGTGTGTGGAGCTTCGTTCATACAAGTCAGTAAGATGGTCAGGGAGAGAAACAATATCACTGAGTTTCTGTACAAACGCAATGCGTTCAGACGGACAATCATGCTCAAAGTAAGATTCACAAAAACCTAAGTTGGTATGCTTGTGGATTTTAACATCAGAATTTCCATAGTTAAGAAAATGCATATTAAGAGTGTAAGAAGTTGTATCAACGATACCATCGATAACAGCGACTTCACACTTTGCCATAAGATCAAATGAAGGCTCTACATAGCCAAGTTCAGCTAGATGGTCTTTCATGGGGATTTTGACGAATATAGACATTCTTGTATGAGCTGGCACAGATATGGTGTGCATGCATTCCACTCTACACACTCGATTGGCTGCACCGCCAGTCCACAGTGCAACCGCATTATTACAGATCATCAAACACGATCTTTTATAATTGATACAATCAACATGCTGTTTCAAGAAATCTTGGCCTAAGATACCATCGGCCTCGATTGCACATACAACGAATGAAGTATCAAAGCGCTCGCCGCACATTTCAACGATCAAATCAACACTTCCAGTCACTGCCATTGATTCCCCGTTTACTGTTTTAAGTACATTTGGCGCCGATCTGAGTTGAAAAGAACGCTCAGAACCAAAAGATGAAACCATTTTATCAGAAAGAAGAGATGTTGTTGCTCCGCAATCAATTAAGAAATTCACGGGTTTTGAACCTACGTTACATCTAACATAAAAACCATTATCAAACCTTTTAAATTGTGAAACTGTTCGCGCCGTGTGAATTTCGCTAGCTTTACTTGACGATGTAGGCCTATTTTGTACTAATGCTGACTGTCGGCCTTCAGAGTAAGCATTTAAAAGTTTCCCTGAACAAGGACCCTAGATGGGTTGCCCTTTACTGATTGCTGTAATTTAGCGGACCTGTCATTGGTTGCACTTCGGGTACTATTGTAATGCCCCAGCATTATCGTGTTTAGTTAAATATGTAATGTTCGCTTACCTGTTAAAACTAGTTTAAGTCGTACCTATTTGGTGCCCCTGAATTGCCACGACAGGCCATATCTGTTCATGAACGCCAGGATGGCATGTCGCTCCAATTCCCATTCAAAACACTTTTTTTGACCTGTATCCATGTTGTTTATATTTTACAATTACAAAACAAGATTTTAGATTGTCCTTAAGCCGTTCTGAAGGAAAAGTAACCCGTCTATTTTTTATTGACACAGTCTTATGTTGTTTAAATTCCTTAAGAATAACACTAATTTCATTCACGATGTACATAATCCATATTTATGTAAGTGTTTATATACTTTGTATACGTAAATTCCATTCTTAACAGGAATATTCAACTAGTCGCTTGCTTAATGATGTCATAATAGGCCGTGACGTCATATTTTCGGCACATTAAGCGCTTATTCTCTGTATTTTCGGCCACGGCAATCGTCAACTTGTTTCGGCCATCGGCCACCGGCCTCGGCCTTCGGCCACCCTTAAGTATATAAGTACGGCTCTTGTTCGGCCAAGGAACATTCAAAGTTCTAAAACTAACGAAATATCATTTAATTTATTTAAAAGGCGGATTTCTGATAAGATGGTTAGCATTAAAAGTTTTATTAAATTTACTTTAACGATTGAGCTATAAAATAACACGTACATTTCTTGAACTCGAAGTTTGTGAAGTAAAGTAAAGAGATTTTCATTTTTAAAGACTGAAGTATTATTTATGTTCATGATTTATATGCTGATATATCAACCACGATGCCTTATGTTAACATTCTAACTTTTACGTAGATTACAAGGTAATATAGGGAAATAAATGAAAACAATGCTCATCTCTCAGCGGTTATTTCGTTAATATGCTGTTGAAATTTTCTGTTCAATAAAATGTTATACGTTTTAAACAATAAACTGTTATGCAATACCGTTCTTTCGTCTTCTTGGATAAAAGGAAAGACCTGAGTCGTAACATAATTTTTGGCGTTGTCGGCAGGATCTGTTTTCATAACAGATCCAGTGATAAAACTTATATTTCCGAAGAGACTTTTGTTGTCGCGATTCTGAACACATTCGGTATTTTATAACGATACTAAGGCAACTTTGCAACAAGTCGATAGTGAGGGGGTTTTCTCGTTCAAAACCCATCCGAAAGGGACCAGTCTCTTGAAACCGTCGATGCCGTATCCGACCACTCCTCTCGGGCTAGTAGTGCTACCGCAAGTCGTTTCCATTCGTTATCCGCGCATATGTTAGCGATAATTGAAGGGATGTCTCGGGACATTGAACAGCTAGCAAGGGTCGTTGGGTTATTTCAGAATAGGCTTGTTTCAACTGAAACATCGGTGGTTACGGGTGATCGGCACGTACTTCCGGACATAAATGACAGGGCCCTGTCTAGACAGGCTTTTGATAGCAGTGTAAGTGATACTGCGCAAGGGCATGAACGCTCAATATTAGATGAACATGGTAGACCAGCGGGCAGACTAATAAAGGGGCAACGGTAGGACAAGTCACGCCTTAAACCCCGCGTCAGGCGACCGCAGTAGAAATGGTGAGTTCAACAATGGTTTGCACAACAGGCCCAACTACCCGTGTGACGGGCGGGAACCAGGCATGCACGCCGAGGTATGTAACATGGGCTATAACCTGCGCCGAGTTTAGGAATCTCACTTATAAGACTAATAGCGCTGAACATAGGCGGCGTGTTCCAACCTCGGAAACACAGTGGTAGGGGGCTTTGCGTCAAACCCCAAGAGCACCGCCGATGATAGGACGCGTAGAGGTGGGTTATCCTATTAGAGAACTAAGTGCAGATGAAGTATCTGGGGCAAGGGGCGACCAATACTTTGCCCGAGGGTGTATCTCAGTAGAGATTAAACACGTGCACACAACCCAGCTGCCGGCCGCAGTGCAGAATGAGAACAAGCATTCGACTTCCGCTTCGAGGGGAATGCATAGTGCGACAAGGGGTTTGAGCCAAATGAAAATCCCCCCTTCACAGGTAAGGAAAAACTGGGCAGTGTGGTCGCCAAATTTGACGTAATCGCGTCACGCTACAGGTGAACGGACGATGAGAGACTGGACAACTTGTTGCCTAGGATAGAAGGCCAGGCAAGTGAGTTCGTTTTTACCCAGTTGCCGAAGCGAGTTCTCACGAGTTATCGCGATTTAATATGTGAACTGACTTCCAGGTACCGGGTCGTCGAAACTCCCCAAGCTTTCGCGGCAAAGCTCAGTAAACGTAACCAGAGACAAGGGGAGACAGCGGAAAAATATGCAGCTGAACTGAAGTTTTTATATGATACGGCACACCCAAATCGTGCTCGTGGGAATTGAAACGAAGATTTGGTAAAGAAATTCTTGGATGGATTGCTTGATTCAGACGTTTGGTTCGAAGTCGAATATCACAAAGAACCCAAAGAGGCCGTGTTTCAGGTAGTGAACCTAATTCAGGTAAAGAACGGGTGTAAGCAGGACCGGCCTTACAAGTCTCACGCCAGGCGTACAGTGGACGACGGCACTTACGAACAGGTAGAACAGGTAAACATAGTGACGGAAAGCAAACCAATTAAACGCATGGATTTCCCAAATCGAAGACTGAACGCATCAGGGAGCGAGCAACATAAAGGTGATCAGCACAAGGTACTAAACCAGATACTGGCCCGGTTGAAGAAGCTAGAGGATAGAGAAGTAACCGGCCCATTTAGAAAAGGGGTGAGGCTGAACGTGGAGTGTTATAAATGTCATAACAAGGGTCATTACGCTCGAGAATTCCCATCCAGGAATGGGATCGAGGAGAAACAGCGATATCCAACTAAGGGCCAGGACGAAGTGAAGCATTTAAACGGACAAGGAACTTCTCGTGCGCCCGAGGAGAGGTCCATTTAGACACGTTAGTCACAGGAAATGAGGGTCAATCAGATAATCAGTACAGTGACAAGATGCCAAAACTTGGTAATAGTGATTTTAACCTTAAGTTGGGTAACGGGGTGCACTTGCGGGGTTCCGTAGAAGGGGTGCCGATAGCTTTAACGGCTGACACAGGCTTATCAAGGACGATAATTGCACATAGTGTTTACAGCTAAATTCCGGAGTACAAGAGACCTGTGTTGAGGGGGAGCGCTCCGTTGATGGGAGCTGGGGACTCACCCATCCGTGACTGGGGAACCGCACGGTTAAATCTTTGCTTGGGCAACGTGGAGCTGCAATGCGATGCTGTAGTTGCCGAGATAGAGGACCAGGCGCTGCTGGGGTACGACGTCCTAGTGGGTAGTGAACATGGTCCAGCCGACTAACTGTTAAGTAAGGGTGTTGTTGTCCTTGGTGGAGTAGAAATTCCTTGCTTTAAGAAGGCAGTTGAGTCTCGTTACAGAAAGGTCATAGTCGCAGAAGACGTCACCGTGCCTGCCAAGTCTGAGGCTTTGGTTGATGTTTTCGTAGGTCGCAGACAAATCGAGGACGATGATAGCCGAGCTGAGTACATAATAGAAGCAACCAATGACTTTAAAGACAGGTATCATCTCATGATAGGCGCGACCTTGGTAGATATCAATAAAGCCGTATTTTGTAAGGTAAGGGTTCTCAATCCGGAGGCGGCCGATGCTGCTTTGAAGCAAGATGCTGAGATCGCGCGTGCAGAGAGGATCGATAGAGTCGTAATTGTATTAACAGAGAAGGAAAACGAAAGCGAGGGAAGTCTAGCAAGGGTTCGCAGGGTCCAGTTAAGGAATACCCAGTCGTCTCCTGCGGATGTTATGTTTCCCAAAGCGAGCGAAACAGATGTCCCTGTCCATCTGACAGGGTTGTATACCAGATCAACGCTGGGTAAAACGGACGCCGAAAAGAGCATGGTGGATGGCTTATTGGTCAAATACAGTGACACCTTTTCGAAGGACGATTGGGATCTGGGTCTTACGCATTTGACAGAACACCCTATTAACACCGACGACGCCGCTCCGGTTAAGCAGTGCCCACTGCGGGTTCCGTTGGCCTACGCTGACGAGGAGAGAAATGCCATCGAAGACCTTATGCGAAAAGTGGTCATTAGAAAAAGTACCTCACCTTGGGCAAGCCCGATCGTGTTGGTTCGTAAAAAGAGCGGTGCGGTACGTCCATGCATTGACTACAGACGGGTAAATGCCCTCGTAAAACCCGATGGTTTTCCTTTGACCAGGGTCAATGACTGCCTTGACGCGGTGTCCGGGTCCCAGTACTTTAGCAGTTTTGACCTCACTTCCGGGTACTTTCAGATACCGCTAAAGGAAGAAGACATCCCTTAAAGCGCGTTCGTGTGCAGGTTTGGTCAGTATGAGATTACGCGCATGCCGTTCGGCCTCAATAATGCAGCTAGCATGTTTCAACGGACACTGGAGCTTGCTCTGCAGGGATTGCAGTTGGAAACTTGCCTAGGCTACGTTGACGACATCATCGTGTTTGGCGTAGATTTGGCTCAGCATATGAGCAGGGTAGACGAGGTGTTGAGTCGTATTAAAGATTCGGGCGTGAAGCTATGCGCAGATAAATGCAACGTTTTGCAAACGGAGGTAACATTCCTCGGACACGTCGTGTCCGCCAAAGGCATAAAGCCTGACCCAAATAATGTAGCCAATGTGATTAACTGGCAAGTCCCCAAAACAGCAAAGCAGGTAAAGAATTTGTTGTAACCGCCTCGTACTACCGTCGTATTATTACAGACTTTGCAAAGTTTGCAAAGCCCCTGGTGGCCATGACGGCAAAAGGTGCAGACTTCGCGTGGAACGGTAGTTGTCAAACTGCATTTAATGATCTGAAGCAAGCGCTGGTAAGCCCTTCGGTAATAAGGAACCCTCTTAACGAAGGTGGTACGTTTTACTTGGACGTGGATGCCTCGGGTATTGGTATTGGCGCGGTGTTGGCTAAGATACAGGTTGGACGCGAACGCGAAATAGGGTACGCGAGTAGGTCTCTCAATAAGGCTGAGCGAAATTATTGCGTAACCGAAAGAGAATTACTCGCCGCAGTATTCTTTATACAATACTATAGACAGTATTTACTGGGGCGACACTTCACTTTTCGTATTGACCATCAGTCGCTTGTTTGGCTATTTAGCAGCCTCAAGCAGCCAAACGGCAAGATAGCGCGATGGCTTGATATACTAGCTCCATTTGACTTTCCCATCGAATATCGCATGGGTTCCAAGCTACCCAACTGTGATGCACTTAGTCGGTTGTGCGAGTCCCCTCGCGATTGCACGTGCAGCGAAGTGGACACCACCGAACCCCTCAAATGTGGCCCCTGTCGTAAATGTCGGTGGCTGGCGGAGTGCATGGAACTGGTGTGGCCAGGTAAATTCCCTGATTAATTTGGATCTACAGTGAATCAGGAGACCGTTCAACCGGAAGTCCCAAGATCTGACCCCTGTCAGGACAGTTACCCAGGTTGAAGCCGGCATCTCTGCTGAAACGTCACCTAAAACACTGGACCCGCCTTGGCTTCGTTTGTACACACCTGAGCATATGGTAAAATTGCAGCAACATGAACTAGGCATCAGCGTCATTTACGTTGCTATCCGTGACGGCGTAAAACCGTCTAGCGACGAGATGCAAACTAGGAGTCCGGAATCTCGTCACTATTGGGTCATATGGGATACTCTCTGCATAAAGAAGAACGTGCTTTATAAGCAGTACAAAAGTGCGGATGGTACTCAAGACCGACCTCGGCTTATTGTCCCCTCAAGCTTACGGAAAGAGATGTTGTTACTCGTGCATAATGCATTGCCGGCCGGTCATTTTGGCATCAAAAGGACTAAGGCCCTTCTAGGTAAGAGTTTTTACTGGTATGAGGCAAAAGTCGATGTCAGGCTTCGTGTCCTTGGCTGCGACGAATGCCAGTCTGATAAGAAGTCGACAAAGACGCCGAAAGCTCCCCTGGGACATTTAATTGCAGGTGCTCCCTGGGATATAGTGGCTATTGATTGTACAGGGCCATTTTTGATAACGGAACGCGGTGCTCGGTATATCTTAGTAGCGACGGACATTTGCTCCAAGTACGTTGAGGTCATACCGGTTGCCACACAGACCGCCGAGGAGTATGCAAACCAACTATTGAATCACGTTTTCTCAAGGTGTGGCGCACCATTGTCCATCCACTCCGACCAGGGTGCGGCGTTTGAAAATAGAGTTTTGAAGGAAGTTTGCGCTCATTTGCAAATTAGGAAAACGCGTACAAGTGCCCGCCACAAGGCAACGGCCAAGTAGAGAGATTTATGCGAACATTTATGCGTATAGTTTGGGCCTTCCTGGTAGGAGAGCAAGACGCCTGGGACGAAAACCTTGGCTGCCTGGCCGGTGCATACCGATGCACCATCCAGGAGTCAATTCGCCTCACGCCCAACATGCTGGTTCTCGCTAGAGAAGTAATTATTCCGGCTGAATTAATATTTGGTAGCACGAGTTCAGTACCTAGCGAAACAGTAAGTCCCACTGACTACGCGGCGCTATTGCGTTTAAGGCTCGAGCTGGCACACGAGGTCGCACGTAAGCACCTTCATAAAACTGCAGACTCGAGTAAAGAGATATACGATGCAAGAATGTATTTCCACCAGTATCAGGTTGGTGATTTGGTGTGGTGCCTTCATGAGACGTGTTCGGTTGGTGTGTGCCCAAAGCTGGAAAGAGCATATGACGGTCCATACATGATCGTGAAAAGACATTCGCCTATAAACTTTGAGTTACATATCAACGTAGATGGCTTTAAACGCGTCGTACACCATAATAAAATTAAGCCTTACTCCGGTCGTGAGCCGCCGAACTGGGTATTGGGAGCTCAGAAACGTTTAGCCCGCATGTAATTGCATCCGTCTTTGTGCACGCAGTCCAACGTTTAATGAGGTCGTGAGGTTTTCATCTTCGTTCACTTTAACATTAAAGATGCACACACATATAGGCATCATGGTTGCAGTTGAGAATAGTTGTGCATTGAAGTTCGGTTGCTATTTTAGGACAAGACTCAGCCACTGTATCGACGGGTCTACCGGTGTCGAAGATGTCCTCGTTATGGACGTAAGAACAGAATCGTTTCCCCACGTCATGCGTGATCACATACCGGCCGACAGGGTTCCGATTTACTGCACACTATGTAACTTCAGGTGTCATGACGCTGCAACGCTTAAAAACCACATCCAGAGGTATAACGCAACCAGAGGGAGGAGGCCATGGCAGGTGGGAAGCACCATTTGACCTGGCTGCAAAAGGCTGAGTATGGCGACTCGGACATCATACGGCTTTACCGCGAAGAGAGTGAGACCTTGCTGAGGACCATAGATGACTCGGCTAATGACGCATGGTTCGATCAGGAGGAAAACCCTTACAATACAGCAGGACCCGCTCTTCCATCATGGCTGACAGAAGAGACTTTTTCGGCCTCTATGGTAACGGGTGAACGACACGTGCAAGCGTCACCAAGCGTATCATCCATGCAGGTGGTATCGCAGCGACCAACCACCGGCACGTTCATGCCGATTACAACAACCATGACCTTACCTAAGCAACTGATTTACCAGCCAACGCGTATGGTTGCGCCAGTAACTCTGGTAACGAATCCGGTAAACCATCATCGGGGCCGCGTTCTTTCTGCCTGCGTGCCGTCGACGGTTCAGACGAAGATCTGGTTTAAGCCAGTCGATGTGGACCGCACAACCTGTTGATCAGCTAACCCTTGGTAGGCTTGGGCCCCAGGAAGATTACTTGGACAAGTCGTCATTTTGCACCATTAACTCCGCGTTTGCCGTAGCCACGCCGATGGTTCATCCAACTACAGAAGCTTTTGGTCCGGTTGTAAGAACAAGCCTTCCACTGCCGGAGTCTACATTTACACCAAGCGGTCCAGCACGTACATTGTCGAGAGCCTCCTTGGACAACGCTAGCGCGGCAACACAGTCCCCCGTGCAACCTGATGGATATGTGTCTCCACACTTGCCCACTATGCCGAGTTACTTTCCCGGCTTGGAACTGTTGGCTTCGGAAACTGAGGCGCCATTTTTTTCAGAGTCACTCTCCTTTTCAGCTCCTTCTGTGACAATGCCGTTAGCTTTGCAGTCTACAGTGCACAGTCCACCAAACCGCGTCTATTCCTACCTGAATTGACATTGCATAAAGCGTCAATCCTTAAACCCGCCTTGAAGACGACACCTGAGAAATCGTCGACGTTATCCACTCCCCTGCTGGACGAGCACGTCAATGTTTTGTCAAATGTTTCGGACATGTGTGATCCACTTTTTTCGGGGACCGTCGTAGACAGGCCTGGGTCTCGGTTAGTTCAGCAGGGAACTCAGACGGATTTACCGTCAAGGGCGGAAGACCTCCTCAAGAGGATGCTGGAAATCATGGAAGAGCATCTGAGGGCTGCAGTCAGGACTGAGCGAAAGGTGCTCAGCGTGCTAGAAAAGGTAAGATGCATCGAGAGGAAGCTAGACGTTAAGGCCAGGGCGCGAGAGCAGTCGTCTGGTAGGAGTAGAAGCAGCAAGCGTCGGCGCAGCAATGACGGCGAGAATCGATCGACCTTGAACAGCGTTGTGCGGAAAGTGAAGAGAGCGGAACTAACCCTGAGCGCAAGACTTCAGCAATGACAAAGATAATTTGAAAAACTGTTATCGCAATTTAAGATATACATTATGGTATACCAGTGACAATGTGTTTATGTGTATGTGTGCGTGCAAAGTGACGTTTTAAATAGTGAACTTTCAAACATTAACATTGGGATAATAGTGTGAACTTAACCTTTCAAGTTTAAATAGTTGTTTGTTTAAATTTTCTGCGTTAAGTGTTAAATGTTTTACTTGCAATTGTTACTTAGGGGATTGTAATTCATGTTAATATATATGGCAGCAAGAGCTTTGCCATGCTGAGTGGGGGGGGGAGGGTAGTTTTATGCCCCCAGCATTATCGTGTTTAGTTAAATATGTAATGTTCACTTACCTGTTAAAACTAGTTTAAGTCGTACATAGTTGGTGCTTCTGAATTGCCACGACAGGCCATATCTGTTCATGAACGCCAGGATGGCCTGTCGCTCCAATTCCCATTCAAAACACTTTATTTGACATGTGTCCATGTTGTTTATATTTTACAATTACAAAACAAGTTTTTACATTGTCCTTAAGCCGTTCTGAAGGAAAAGTTACCCGTCTATTTTTGTATTGACACAGTCTTTTGTTGTTTAAATTCCTTAAGAATAACACTAATTTCATTCACGATGTAAAAAAATCCATGTTATGTCAGTGTTTATATACTTTGTATACGTAAATTTCCATTCTTAACAGGAATATTCAACTAGTCGCTTGCTTGATGATGTCATAATAGGCCGTGACGTCATATTTTCGGCACATTTGGCGCTCATTCTCTGTATTTTAGGCCACGGCCACCATATATAAGTAAGGCTCTTTTCGGCCAAGGAACATTCAACATTCTAAACCTGACGAAATATCATTTAATTTATTTAAAAGGCGGATTTCTGATAAGATGGTTAGCATTAAAAGTTTTATTAAATTTACTCTAACGTTTGAGCTATAAAACAACACCTACATTTCCTTAACTCGAAGTTTGTGTAGTAAAGTAAAGAGATTTTCATTTTTAAAGACTGAAATATAATTTGTGTTCATGATTTATATGCTGATATATCAACCATGATGCCTTATGTTAACATTCTAACTTTAACATTGATTACTAGGTAATATAGGGAACATAAATGCTCATGTTCAATGCTCATCTCTCAGCTGTTATTTCGTTAATATGCTGTTGAACTTTTCTGTTCAATAAAATGTTATACGTTTTAAACAATAAACTGTTACCGCAATACCGTTCTTTCGTCTTCTTGGATAGAAGGAAAGACCTGAGTCGTAACAATAATGTCAGTTTTCAACCCATCTCTTTACAAACTACTTCTCTTTGGTATCAAAGACAGATCATACGGAGAAAATTCACTTATATTCAAACATGTTCAGTCTTTCATCCGAAATAGTCATAGATTTTAAAATAAACCCACCTCACGAACAGACCTGATCCTGCTAACGATGCCCCGCCCCGCATCTGTTTCTTTTATTATCGTAATTTTCTAAAGTCGAGATAACTCGGTCACTTTAATCTAACTCTTTATTACAAATTAATAATGCTGATGTATACAAACGTAATATCTTTCTTTCGCTGTCTACATCATCATCTTACGTTTTGGTATTATTTCCCCTATCCTTTTGTCATTTCGATACTGTATACTTATATATACTTATAGTATTCGCTATTCATCGTTTAGACATTATGTACATCGTAGTTATATGCTCAATTGTTTACACCTTATCAGCAGCACCTCTAAAGGACAGAAGAGAGACTTAGCATTAGCTTCGAGCTTTATTCTCAATTCTGTCAATCTACATTTTGGCAGTCCTTTTTGTTAGCATATTTCGTCGAGTTTGCTAGTATGTTTGTATTGTATTATATTGCTTACATGCTGTATATAAATGGCCAAATGAATATTGTTTAACTCAACGAGGGTACAAACAATCCGTGTCAGAACGGCGCCACGTGCAAACATCCTATGCAACACGTACACCTGCCGGAAGTTGGATGGGAACCAACTGAGATCAAAAGTTTGAACGGAAACAACGCTGGCTCAAAATTTAACCAAGCTCAATATTTGCGGTCCATGTCATAATTTATATCACAAAGCTATCATAGTATTCGTATGCATCAGCTCGACATCCCCGGTGCTCTATTAAGATTTCAATATCAATGCTGGCTTGAATTTTAAACTAGCTTGATATATAAGGTATGTGTTTCAATATCAGAGCAACACCTATATTTGCATCAGCTCAATATTTGCGGTTTACAATTGAATGTCGATGTAAAGGCTTGCTCGATGGTTAAATGAGCTCTACATTTGCTGACCACGTGTTGTATTTTAATCTAAGAGCTACGACAACCTCATGACTTCAATGTTCGCATTTTGTCTTTGAATGTCGATCATTCATAGCCGTAAATGAATAGTGACCTCTCTTTCCGGGGATGCATAGATGCATTAATAAACAAGTCAATGATACTTCCAAGGTGGCGCTGAGGACCGAAAGTGTAAAAGTGATGGAAAAATGGTGATTTTTGTGTTTATTTGTTGTTCTCAAGGTATACGTCTTAGTCTAAAAATCGCCTAAAACCATTCAGAAAAATCATTTGCTCCTAGTCAAATTACGAGACAGTTATTATTTTTTTCTAAAAGAGATGGAGCTAATGCCAAGGAAAAATGCACTAGAAATAGGAGGTTGCACGCAGGCAGAGTTTAAACTATTATAACAGTGACATGTCAACCTAAGTTTCTTTAAACTTTGTTTTAACAATTTACTATTGAATGTTGACTTGTTTAAGTTTACCGATTAATGTTGGAAGCCTGACCTTGCGACTGCGTGTTTGCCCCCCGTTGACCCAGATTCAAACATGGCTTTTACAATGTGAACTTTACATTCTGACCAAGTTATACAAGAGTCGAATCATGAGTTTTAAAAACAAATTTTCTAACCTTGACCTCGGGACCTACATTTAGACGCACATTACCCAAGATGTGGCTGATAGAGTACACACAAGTTTTGTTTCTAAGATTTGACAAGGTGACATAGTTGAATCCATGCTAGACATTTGCGAGATAAATATTTTGACCAAGTTGCTTTCAAAATTTAGTTATAAAACTTACCTCTTGTTTGGATTTCTAAGATAAAATCTGAATCGTAAAATAATTGAAACAATGTTTTTCAAAGCTTTGACCATGTGACCTAATTTGTAGTTCGGTCTTTATATTTCCAATATAAACATTTGTATTAAGTTGCAACACCGCATGGAAGAAAAGTGTGACCTCTAGATTGTTAACGAGCTCACAAAAGTCAATGCACGACATACGACTCACGATGACGGACGCCGATATTGTCTTACCAACAATAGATCACCCTGAGCACTTCAATCTCTTGTTAGATCAACAAAGATTGAAACTATATATCATAGAAATATTGCGAACCATATTACTACTATCAAATGAACACAAGCGTATGCTCTATTTAAATAATGTTTTTTTAATTTCATTTATAGTTCTAAATTTAATTTATTGTACAATGTTTTTGCTCAAAGTATCGTACCTAATTAACGTATCAAGATATGATGTTTGAAGACTAATGCGTTTTTTTAAATAAGTAAAATGGGCCAAGACATGTGTGAGCTTGATAGGCGTTAATTATATCACTACCACATATCCTTGCGCATGTGCGTATATAAGTCGGTTTCGTTTGATTTTAATGCGGATGTGCTGTTTATATGAGTCCGCGTTTGCGTGCTTATTCAAGGCCATTTCCATATAATGTTCAGGCAATCACTACTACATTACTTTAGCATTTGTATAAAAAGAAAATACAAACAAGCAGAAGTTCATATCACATGAAACATGGCATTTATTACATTTTTTCTGGCCTGAAGCTGGTAGTCGTGAAGTCACGAAATAATACTATCGCATTAGATATCATTTGGTATCTTGTATATATTACACATAAAAGAAAAACAACATGATTAGATTTTCATATGGATATGTAATAACGAACGCACACAATGTTTCTATGCAGCCTAAAGAAATGTAAATAAACCATATGTCATTCCTCATGCATTGCGATGCATGATTCTATATGGTTGACCTATATGTATCATTCTCGGCAAACATTGAAGATCTTATTCAATATTTGATTTTGACTGACACTGGTTTAACATTTGAGCACCTTTTATTATTCACTTCATTCAATACAATAGCTGCATCATCAGATCATAACTGGATAGGATGGTCACAGAAAGTTTATTTAATTTAAGGTGAATAACATTTATCGTCTCCATGTAAATCTTCAACCTAGCGTAATGTCGACCAGCCTTATCAATGAACTTATTATCATATATGTTTGCGTAAATAATATAATTGTGATTTGAACTAAATGAGCTTCTTGAAACCATTGAGGAAAATTGAGATATAACAAAATACCAATATTCTACGATTACATTTGGTACGTTTTATTACGTTATATTAAAACACCTCAAATAAACGTGTGTTGCTATGGTTTAAAACGATTTGGAAAACAGCATATTTTATCGATATTTAATACATAATTCATCGCAGTAAATAGCGTCCAATTATCATAACAATATAAAAGTTCATTATATTTTTTACAGTTAATAATGTTAAATATTCTCTGCAGTCGAGCCACAGCAGATTCCCAATCATTTGCAAAATGTGCATACAGCGCCACCCTATTGATAGCGGACCAATCAAACCTCGGGCAATGATCACCCCATAGTGTCCCTAAAGTCTTGAAACGGATGTCTTGCATTCCAGACCTGATGAAGAGGACAGAAAGGTTGGGCATGTATGTTATAACAAATTGAGTTTGGTTTGTTTATATTTTAGTGTCGATTGCTTTTGGTCCGTTTTTTGCCTCATGATTTGTTTTATTTATTTATAAGTGATTCGCTTGTTTATTAACTGTTCTGTTGCAGTCATTACTTTTTCAATTTGCACTCAAACCATATTGTATTGTAGAAAAGTTGTCAAAACACTTATTATTCTATCTTAATTGCACTAACATCTGTTGCAAAACATAAACAACAATATGTATTTAATGCTCTGTACCTTAGCATATTTGTCTTTAGAAAAACGACCTAGCCTGTTGTGTATTGTCATTTTTGTATCAGGTTTTCATATGTGTCCATAAGAAATTATGTAGTACGGGGGGACTGACAGCATAAACAGCCAATCTGGAGGGGCTCCTGAAAGATCTGATTGCCATCACATATCAGGGACTTTCGAATGCTAGTGATTGCTGTCCATGGTAAATGTATAAGTGCAAAATATTACTTGTGGCGTTAAAAAACCTAGTTCTTGATTGCATCGGTGAATACTGTCATCTTTTCCCAACGGATGGTATATGTAATAGTATGTCATGTAAACACTGTGTACTAAATTTTAAAAAATAGGGATGATTGCAGTGGCAGAATAAAACTAGTGTTATTTTCATGGCGATTAATAGTGTACAGAACAGGACTTTTAAAATGATTGTCAGTTGCCTTTGTATGATTACTAGTGCATACAAACACTGAATTCTAGTGCTTCTTTCCATGCTTATTAAGGAGTGAAGGCCTAAGCAGCCGTGAAGATTTTTTATATGATAACATATTATTTGAATTCTTTGATTATTTTAATATGTGCTAATCAGGTCTTTAAATTCTAGTGATGGATGCAATTAAAATCATTGAACAAAGCTGCATACAAAGAATTCAAACGTTTTCCATATCCACTTTATACAGTACGAAAGTTTAATTTAAAATCTTAATCAAACACTTCGAACGAAAACAAGATATTAAAAATGTTGTCATCAATGTCATTTCAGTACATTTTTCAAGGGAATGATTCGCAAAGAACAAGTATTTGAATGCTCTTCGAAATTGAAGGGAACTATTAGCTGATGTAAGAAGAACATTGTTTCTTGAATTGTGTAAGTTATGTTCATTGAAACTCTTGAATTTAAGTTATGATTTCGACCCATGGCAAAGCAGGGATATATGGAAGAACATATTTTGTTAAGAGTTAGGGACAAGTGAACATGGCGACAGATTCATCACCATTGATTTGTTTTTTAACAAAAACGTTCGTAAAAACAACTCTGAGAAAGAGTTTTCATGTGGGATACAGAAATAGACATGGACGAAACTTAACTTTTTTGACATTAGTGACAAGAAAATGTCATCACTAGACATCACATAATGACCATACTTTGCAATATTACTTAGATCGCTATATGGACCGGTGTTGTGTGACATTGGTAAGTTGTGCGTGTAAATGATTAGCTAATTGACTCAAGCTGTGTTGTATGTGGGACATTTACAGATAAGAATAGGAAAAGAAGCGAACACGTCCAACTCTCTGGTCAATGAACGATAAAAACAGAACGACAAAATAAGCACACAGGCAAGGAATCAGGAAAGGAGGCTTTGAAATGAAACTGTGGTAAAAACCAATTTGAAAATAGAACCTATCCAACTGAGGTTTGGATGTGGATAATTTATGTATTTGTGAGAAATGGATAACAAATATTGAGGTAAATGAATTGAACATAATGCACGGGAATAGAGTCAGTTGATTAAGGCACATTTTGGTGGACCATTTATATAAATGGGTAAATGAATAAGTGCTTTATAGACAGTCAAATGTTAAAGGACGCCATGAGGTGTTTCAAGAAAAATGACAGCAAGAGAAGAAGCCCAAGTTGAGGGAAAGCAGTGGTAGATCTACTAGAAACTTCATTTGAAGGTATACCAGCGGAAGACGTATACTCTTTTTGACAAGGTCATACGGAAAAAAGACAACAACCTCTACACGAGAATGTATGTGATTTTAGATAAGGCCTTTGAGAATGATAGTTAAAGATAAGATGCATAGCTCTTTTGTCAGAAAAAGAGAGCTGAAAAACATCATCGTGTTTTACTAGCGAACTGTAACAGTTAACAGATTTTGAAGGCATATGATTAGAGAAGGATATCAGCTTGTAGGTTGACGATATATTTCGGAGATTTAGCCATATCTGAATTATTGTTATGTTTAATGACAGATGGTCAGATGAATGTATTTTATGTCATTGTATTAGGGCAATAAGTACTGTTATTACATACGATTTCCAATTTATTCAAATGTTTCTACCATTCATTTTTATTTCTGGACTATCCATTCGAGAAAAGTCCTACACACCATATTTCGTTGTCACTATGCACTCGTCAATTAAAAGTCCGAACTGTCATTCTGAAAGGCACGTCTTTTAATAAACATCAGCATTTGATTCGTTTGCATGTATTTGTTATTGTTGTGCATTTCAATCAAGTAATTAGGGTTAAGACATATTTAACTATGGACATCTTATGAACAAAGTACATGCAACAACTGTCCAAATGAAATAAGATCATATGTCATTACCCTTGTTGTTAAATTTCCATTTGTTTAAAAGGAAAAAACATAAGGGAAATAGGTAAGTCTTCATCGAAAATGTGCTATGTTGGTGTACTCTTTTATTTACGCATACGAATGATACAAAATATGGACGTGCTGAAATGAAAAAACACTAGCGTTTAGGTTAAAGATTTTAATTGACTGCGTTATACGATTAAAACAGTTCCAAGATAATTGACGCTTCCACATCTCCCAATCATATTGAAATGTACTTGCGATATACAGCCATATCATCATCCGTGGCGGACACCTACTCAGCAGATTACACCCCTTTGTGCAGTATATGGATCTGTCTGTATCGCGAACCAGTCATTTATGTATGCGGTAAATCAGTCATTAAAAATTAAACATAGGACATAATTATTCGTTACAATCTTAAATTTGTGGATCTAACAACGAAACACACAAACAAAAATAAATTATAATAATGGTTTCACAGTATTTTAATACAAAAGCGTTTGTTTGTGACTGTTAAACGAACACTTTTTGAGTGTTTGATTTTCGATGAAGCGAAATTACTCCTCAAAAGCTGAGGTAATTTCAAACAGTTTTTGGAATATACCGATTTTTTTTCCTTAACCATATACATCTAAGTACGTCAGTGTCTCTCCGTTTGTTTCATTTAACTTCAAACCCTCTGTTTATCTTTTTACACAGCCTTTGTAACACTCGACCCGGATCGTCAATGTGGCCGAGGACGTTTGCTATTGTGCATCACCACTGATCTTTCGTTCGAGGGTCTTACAACTCTCGGACGTTTCTCCGATCTGAGCTCCAGATCAGCAACATTGCGTATATCACTGTTACTCCTCGATCCAGTTTTCAACCAGTACACAATGTCTTGCCTGGTAGATGTATTCATTCCTTCGCTTGTACTTTGGTTGAATGTTATCGCGTGCCATTTGGTTCCGGTCCTTCCGTCGATTTGCATACGAATCTGTCCACGAGGGATTTCGAGAACACGCGAAGTCGTAAAAGGCCTAACTACGGCAAGATTTTAATCCGGTTTTCGACATTGCTCAGCGCCATTTCTCATTATATATTTAGGCATATTTGAAGTGTCTTGAATATCATTTGAGGTAAAATGACTGCTTTTCGTCGGATCTGGCTATTTGTTTGGAATCGTGCAGGAGGGAAAAACAGAAAGTGGACTTGTGAAATTATTCTCTGGACCCAGTTCAGATATCAGACCAGAGTTTGTATTCTGAATCTACGGAAACGCTAGGCAGTGCATTAGCTGTTGTCGTTTGATGTGCCTGTGTATTTCAAAATCCTTTTCATGTCGAGATAAGATATCAAAACAACTTTTCTTGCGGTAGGGGTTGCAATGTGGTTGTTTTGTTGTCCGCATTTTCATTATTGTTACCTCGTTCCAGTCAAAATGTAATATAAAACTCTTTTTCTTGGCCTTTGAGCTAAGGTTGGTCTATTTTCAGGTGGTGAATTTTCTTGATCAATATCAACGTCTTGCCGCCATCCAGTTATATGTGTAAAGACTGCTCTTTCGTTTCGCAAGGTGGGGCACAGTTGACTCTTCCGTTGCCTCATTTGCATACTTTCCGCGCCAGTGATGATGGCAATATAAGCTGCGCTTCCGATTGGCTGGAAGGTCTACTTAGCTGCGGAGCAGCTTCACTCTGATTGTGTGGGGGGATCATCAGTGTTTGTAGAATCAGATTCCCCGGTTGGTTTGCTTTGCAGCATAATTTACCCTTCTTTTTCTAAGTGCGTCAAGACGACAGGTAGAAACCTAAGTTAAATAAAATGTCGCACGTAAGACGCAAGTATATGCATTCACTTTGAAACAAATCATTTTGTTAATGTAATCCCAATTAAGTTACGTATACAAAGCGACCTTGTATTTTGTGGTGGCAAATAATTGCTAGTATTAACTAACATATAGTTAAGTTTGGATATAAAAGATAATTGTCATTATTCAAAATATATAACATTATTTGTTCGGCTTTGAACATAGAGTTCGAAACGCTTTTAAAAATTAAATACATGAAAGAGCGTTCAATTTAATTTGACCATTCAACTGCTTCCCCAAATAGGAATGGCTTAAATGAAACATTATTGGACACCAAATCATGTACCAACAACGTATACGGTTATAAAGAGGAGTATACAATACGTATCAGTTTTCATGTAAACATCGTATAAAAACCTTTATTACAAAATTAATTTCAACTAAGAGTATTATTAATATAAGTGGTTATTTTAACATAAGGATGTGTGAGCGTTACTGTGTTCCACTTATTAGGTGTAATAGTAGTAATGCAAAATAATCTACCAAATTTCATTATTAAAATGTTTTAAATAATACTCAATAAAATTAAGCAAAGTATAAGAATTAACATTGAATTATTGAAACTATATTTAGAATATCAGCAATATTGCATCAATAACATTATTCAAATTTTACGTTAATATTTTATCAATATGACATTAAACATACTTACAGAATGAGTAGTTACCAATTCGAATAAAAAGTATTTACAGAAGGCATCACAAGACCTCTTAAAACGTTAGTTGACATGTTTCGAATTTTAGAGTATTGTATATTGTTTGGCGGCGTTTGACATTTACTCAAGGAACTGGAGTCCGTTTTGAACGAAATGAACATAATAGTGTCGAAGAGTGTCATCGTTTCAAATTGTCATTAAGTTTTGCCATTGTATCAAGATGCCGCTGTGAGTACGTGGTTAGTGTGATTTCAATACACAGTCGGGTCATTATATGAAAAAATACCACCACCCAAAAAATAACAATTGCTACAGAAGGTATTTTAACTGATCCGGATAGGGAAAAAGGTCCTTTATTCCACATCAAAAGTTTACAAATATCAATCCACCGAAAAGTTTTTTTTTCAAGATGGAGTCCAAGATGGCCGCCAGAAATACCTTGCTTAGTACCTTTTAAAGCAATTCTGGGGGGTCAAAGTGTATATTGACTTGACTAACATATTCCGTGAAAAAATGAACTGTATCTTTTCGTTGAAAAGTAACTTAGCAAAAACACATTTACATGTTGTCAATATAAGCAGTCATTAATGTCGCAATACAACATTTGCTAGTTGAATACATATAGTGCAGTGCCAGAACACAATCATTCGCGTGAAAACGATGTAATCCATGTAAAAAAACAACAACAACAAATAAGCACTGCAGTTGAATATGCACAAAGTAATTCCATCAAGAAAAAGATCCATTGATATCCGTTTTTATTATTCGAAAAAAACAGGGGCGTTTACTTAATAAACAAAGTATTTCCTGATCATACTTTGGAATACGAGGTGTAACGGCAAAGACATCGTTGTCCGTATAAAGTGCCCCCTTCTATGTAAGTAAAGTGCAGTTAATTACACACCCACCTTAATTCCATCTTTTTAAATATAATATGCAAAAGCCATTACTCGAAGTCAATGTTCACCATTATATCACGTTGTGTTATCGTTTTAAATTCTTAAAAAATAGCTCACAACCTTGCGTAAAGTCATTTAAAACAGTATATGCATTGTCACCCAAAACAATCAACACAAAATAAAGGACACTAGTAAAACGGGCATAAAGGCTACCATTTTGTGCAATAATAAATACACTAAATGCTGCGAGGCTAAAACCACATCCACATAGCAGTGCGTGTAAACAGGCAATTTTTCCATCTAGCTGACATACATCTTTTAGACGTATTCCCTTATATATCATAACATAATTTAGACTCATGTTTAACAAGAAATTTTTAGTACATTTAAATCACTATCATTATGTTCATCGTTGACATGATAAAACCCTCAATGTTATTTGTATTGACCATTCCATTTGTGAGTTAATTGTTATATCACTATACTATTTAAAAAGGAGATCTGCTGGTGCAAGTGGAGGTCCTCACTTTGTTTATATATAAACTGTTTCTATTTCCATAAATTTGTCAAAACGAGTACTATCACATGTACGTGTCCACCATGTTCACATCGGTTGGTGTTACTCTGTTACGATTCCCGAGAGCACTGATTTGTCGAGGCGTATTGTGGGCAAAGGCTAAAATCCTTCTCTTTGGTGGCCTATCGTCATCGTCATCAAGCAGTTTGTGGGATTTTGAGCAGAATTTGAACATAAGTACCTGTGAGAGGAAATACAAATGTGTGTGATGTAAGTGGCATGTCGGATCATACCTTTCTCCATATATATATAACCATACTTTTATGACTGTATACCTAGTTTCTTTTTCCAAAATAGCATGTCTTGTGCTTCTTAAAAGATAATAATGTCTTTTTGTGCATTTCGATTTGCGCTAACAGTCTTTATTGTTGTTTTTCGAAATTCATGAACGTGTATTGTACATTGATCGTTCAATAAATTCAGCCATTTTATTAAAGTTTAATATCGATATGTAGGTTTTTTGTATGGAGAAAGGTATGCTTGTTAAATATACACGTGAAGAACGATGACATTCATAATGTGTTATTTCCATGCATAATGTTATTTGTTATTGTTTGCAATACCGAGGAGTTAGTATTGCGGTTATTACAAAATTGATCAACAGCTACTTACGATTACTATAATGAGTACCAGTCCACCAGCTAGGCCGATATACCAATGCTTTGACAGGTAGTCCAACACTTTTGAGAACCCGTCTTCGGTGAGAAGTCGACTGAGCATGCTCAGTGGGCCGGACGGATCAACCTTTGTGGTTCATGTAGAAAACATTTTTACAGATTTAATTATTGGCTATACATTTTTATGATAAAATCCTATGACAATGCGTCAACGAACATTCCTTATGTCAAACTACATATCGACTAAAACATTGACCTATAATAATTACATACTGAAATATTGTTAAGTTAGGATCGCCAGTGACCCATTGCGGACACAACACAGGACATTACATACTGAAATCTTGTTAAGTGAGAGCCACCTGTATCTTATATGATGACCCGTATTGTAAAGACGAATTTCACTGGCAAATATCTCAGTAAGTAATGTCCTGTGCAGTATACGCGACTGACACTTTTCAATATTTCAGTATTGAATGTCCTGTTTTGTATAGGCAACTGTTCACTTGTCAATGTTTCAGTATTTATTATCCAGCTTTTTTGCAGGCAACTGGTCAGTTGCTAATATGTCAGTATGTAATTCTCGTATGGTTTGGGCGACTGGTCGCTTGGCAATATTTAAGAGGGTGTAAACATCGCCTGATAAAGTTCCTGGAGGTTCATATTTCTATGTATAGGAGTGTTGCCAAAAACGTCAACATACAATGGCAAATACTCCAATCACACTTGCCTCAAATAATATAATTATAAAAATGAGCCGAATCGAATTTATGACATGTATTTGCACAAAAAAGTAAGCCCAACAAACAAAACATCTTTTATAGGTAACTTAACGTATTGCTCATTTTTAAATTACTATTAACAACACTACAACCAGACCTCTCTGCATATCCTGAATATGTCGCAGTAGCCTTTGAGATCGTTACACGGCGTTCCTGGCAGGGCTGCGGCGTCCGGTATGTCATCTAGCACGTATGAGGACCTGGATAAAGAATAGTTTAAAGAAATTCAAAAAATCACATTTAAAATCACTAAATATTAACGGTATAATGACAATACTCCCATAATACCGTCCAATGTTTATCACAGAAGAAACGGACTCAAAAGTATCTCGATAAGCATAATGCTCACAATGAAATCACAATGAAATATATGGGTTTAAACTAATTCAAGAATGACTTACTTGCACACACCATCGTCCATACAGCACACCTGACATAGCTGAACATCCTTCCAGTCTGACCCCGGGCAGTAGCAAGGTTCTCTACCGTGGGCCAGGCATATTGAGCCTGAACATTCCTGTAGATTATAATACCAAACAATATATTGTTAGTAAAAGGACTTTATACCGGCACAGTTCCTCGTCGGAAGTGTTTTGAACGCCGTTTCGATATCGAGCCTAAAACTCATGAATATATGAGTCGCGTTCTGAGAAAACTGGGCATAATGATTGTGCGTAAAGTGTCGTCCCAGATTAGCCAGTGCAGTCCCCACAGGCTAATCAGGGACGACACTGTCCGCTTATATAGTATTTTTAGTTTCAAGGAAGTCCCTCCTTACCGAAAATCAAGTTTAAGCGAAAGTGTCGTCCCTGATTAGCCTGTGCGGACTGCACAGGCTAATCTGGGATGACACTTTACGCACATGCATTATGCCCTGTTTTCTCAGAACACGATTCATATGTATAATACAGTGTTATTACGAGAACGAGTGTGTACATGCAACGTCGGAGTTTGCTGTATTGTATAGGTCGTATTTCAATACAGACGACAGATGTTCTCTACTTCTTGCATCGTTATCTCAAATGTATAATTATTAATTTTTTTTGAAAAGATCATCTAATTGAATTGGTACAAAATACTCGAATGGCTTAAATTTTTGACGATGCTGTTTCAGCATCGTCTAAGTTATGATACCATGAAAAAAATCTTCACAATGGCAACCTTTGTAAAAGACCGAGCAAGTCCGATTGAGATAATGGTCGGTTCGAGAAATACCGAAATCTCCGTACTTACCGAAATTATATATTTTAGTTTTTCACTATCAAACTTGGATAAAAACAATGTTTCATAAGTGATTTTATTGTATTTTGCAACATTCTATATTTATATCCGCAGTATTTTGATACGAAATCAATATTAAGGGGATTTCGGAAGATTTCTGGGGTTTCGGGGGATTTCGGTAATTACGGGGATTTCGGTATTTCTACACACCCCTCAATGTCATACAACAATGGCGGCGCCCATGAATGTTCACACTCGTGTCAAAACTTTCTTACAGCATACATCGGCTTGTTTGGCTATTTAGAAGCTGTCATTTAGGATACATGAGTTATTTATTAAGTAAATCTCCGCTAATGTCAACAATGGATTGAATTTGAAGGATACATTCGATGTGAATGCAGGACTTCCTAGATCTTAAGACTTGACAGCTTGACTAGTATTTTAAGTTATCAATTTAAGTCACATTTTGCTGTGGAAATTGTATTCGAGCATTTTGCGACTTATTGAATGACTAAGATACCCTATATCAACATATACATGGGATTTACAGATCACCAAGATATCCAGAAAACATTGATTACTATGTGAGTAAGTCTTTACTCATATTACCGGTTTGTATTATTTCTTCTTTCTATTTAAGTACAGTCGATTGGTGTATAGCTGATTTTAGTGAGTAACGGATAGGTTAAAGGTTTTTTGCAAAATACTTTTATCTATGTAAAGATTTATAGTGAATACAAAATGCCAATCATTGTTCAGTCGATTCATGTTTTAGTTTTTTAGAAAGCAAAACAAGGTCACGCTATGTACCCACCATTTTTGTGACGAAAAGAAATGTGAAGACGTAGGATTTCCTGAATTTTGCAGATTTTGTTTGGTAAACATTATGTTCATTGATGTAATATTGTAGTATAATGTGTCCTTTCTAACAGTAAGAATGCTCCGAAACCAAATTGATGCGTACCACATAAAATTAGCATGAGAGCTGCAACTCGTGATTAAGTGAATAACGGACATGTGGCGACACATATTCGGGAATGTGGGGATTGCTTCAAACTAAATGAAAACTCAATTGAAGTTGTCCAATACACATGTGGGTTGGCGCGTGGCAATCATATTTATTTGTAAAGACATCATTTTGAATGAAAAATAATAAAATTATAACAAAAAATCGGTTTCTCTGAAAACATAGTTTTCACTTTTAAATCTATATATATAACAAGGTATTCAACTCAAAACGACCCGAATATAGGGTGCATAGCTTTGAACAGCCATTACTTCTTCAATTGTGCAGCAATTTCCATGAACTCGGTCTTATTAAAAGCACAAATGAAGTTCCTTTTCTGGAAATGTACATATCTGCAATATGTTTTACAAATGCTGGATAAAATTTCAAGAAATAACACGATACACATGTTATCCGATAAAAACCTAAGCGATCCGGTGGTCGCTGAATCAGTTTACCTGGAAATTTGCGCTGTAAACAAACAGTATTTGTCGGAATTTTAAAACCGCTGGCATGTTTCAATAGGAAAGACATTTGTCTGTCGCGGTTTAAAGATTTAATTACTAAATGCATGGTGTTTACGTTGAAATGAGACTCGAAGTCCTTAGCTATCAGTTATACACCAATCGACTGTATTAAATATCATTTTTAAGTAAAATAAACTGTATCACAGTAAAAGAGACATTAAGGCGATTGTGGCCAGTTTGGATCCAGATCAACCTTCAGCATCTTGAAAGCTGTTTGCTTAAAAGCGGTTTTCTGACAATAACAAATAGTTTAATTGGATACTGATTAGACTGCCCTTTCCCTGTGAATAAAATGATTTAATTTCGAACATTAAGTGTTTTTAGCTCCACTGGCCAGAGGCCAGCGGGGCTTATGTCATGGTCCTGTGTCCGTCGTGCGTCCGTGCGTTAACTTTTTTTTAAACATCTTCTTCTCCTAAACAACAAGTCCAATTCTGATAAAACTTCTCACAAATGTTCCTGGGATGAACCTCTTTCAAATTTGTTCAAATTGTGCCCCTGGGATCAAATTTGACCTCGCCCCGGGGGTCAATAAATTAAACATATGCTTATATAAAGCCTATTTTGTACAAACTTTAAAAATCATCTTGTCCATAACCATTTAGCCTAGTGCTACCACATTTGGTATGTAGTGACATTTAATAATCCTTTACCAAATTTGTTCAAATTATGGCCCTGGGGTCAAATTTGAATCTGCCCCGGGGGTCACAAAAATGAACATACGCTTATATAAAGCCTATTTTGTGCAAACTTTAAAAACCTTCTTGTCCATAACCGTAGGGCCTAGGGCTACCAAATGTGGTATGTAGTTACATCTAATAGTCCTCTACCAAAATTGTTCAAAAAATGCCCCTGGGGTCAAATTTTACCCTGCACTGGGGGTCACAAAAACGCACATATGCTTATATAAAGCCTATTTTGTGCAAACTTTAAAAACCTTCTTGTCCATAACCGTAGGGCCTAGGGCTACCTAATTCGGTATGTAGTGCCATCTAATAGTTCTCTACTTAGTTTGTTCAAATTATGCCCCCTGGGGTACAATTTGACCCTGCCCCCGGGGTCACAAAAATGATCATACGCTTATATAAGGCCTATTTTGTGCAAACGTTAAAAACCTTCTTGTGCATAACCGTATGGCATAGGGCTACCAAATTTGGTATGTAGTGGCATCTAATAGTTCTCTACCATTTTTGTCAAATTATGCCCCTGGGGTCAAATTTGACCCTGCCCCGGGGGTCACAAAAATGAACATATGCTTAAATTGGGCCTATTTTGTGCAAACTTAAAATCTACTTGTCCATAACCGTAGGGCCTAGAGCTACCAACTTTGGTATGTAGTGACATCTAATAGTTCTCTACTTAGTTTGTTCAAATTATGCCCCTGGGGTCAAATTTTACCCTGCCCCGGGGTCACAAAAATGAACATACGCTTAAAAAAAGGCCTATTTTGTGCAAACTTTAAAAACCTTCTTGTCCATAACCGCATGGCAATGGGCTACCAAATTTGGTATGTAGAGACATCTAATAGTCCTCTCCCAAGTTTGTTCAAATTAAGCCCCTTGGATAAAATTTGACCGTTTCCCAATGGTCATAAAATTGAACATATGCTTATATCGGGCCTATTTTGCGCAAACTTAAAAAATCTACTTGTCCATAACCATTGGGCCTATTTCTACCAAATTTGGTATGTATTAAAATCTTCAAGTTTTTTCAAACTATGCCCCTGGGTTCAAATTTGACCCTGCCCCATGGTCACAAAAATGAACATATGCTTTGATAAGGCTTATTTTGTGCAAACTTTAAAAATCGTCTTGTTCATAATTATAGAGCCTAGGGCTACTAAATTTGGTATGTAGTGAC
Source organism: Dreissena polymorpha (assembly GCF_020536995.1). Classification (NCBI taxonomy): domain Eukaryota; kingdom Metazoa; phylum Mollusca; class Bivalvia; order Myida; family Dreissenidae; genus Dreissena; species Dreissena polymorpha. Next base: position 72,996,511 of record NC_068365.1, read on the forward strand.
ATCTTATAGTTCTCTACCAAGTTTGTTCAAATTATGCCCCTGTGGCTAAATTTATAAAAAAAAATGCTCACCCTTTCAACTTTAAGTGTCCAATGGGACGAGGAATAGAAAGAGAAAGTCAAATGCTTGAGTACATTTCAACCCATGCGCATTGCACGCTTTTTATGCCCCCCTTCGAAGAAGAGGGGGTATATTGTTTTGATCATGTCGGTACGTCCGTCCATCCGTATGCCGTATGTCCGTCCACCAGATGCTTTCCGGATGATAACTCAAGAACGCTAAGGCCCAGGATCATGAAACGTCATAGGTACATTGATCATGACTCGCAGATGACCCCTATTGATTTTCAGGTCACTAGGTCAAAGGTCAAGGTCACGGTGACCCGAAATAGTAAAATAGTTTACGGATGATCACTCAAGAACGCTTATGCCTAGGATCATGAAACTTCATAGGTACATTGATCATGACTCGCAGATGACCCCTATTTATTTTCAGATCACTAGGTCGAAGGTCAAGGTCACGGTGACATGAATTAGTAAAATGGTTTCCGGATGATAACTCAAGAACGCGTATGCCTAGGATCATTAAACTTGATAGGTACATTGATCATGACTCGCATATGACCCCTTTTGATTTTCAGGTCACTAGGTCGAAGGTTAAAGTCACGGTGCCCCGAAATAGTAAAATGGTTTCCGGATGATAACTCAAGAATGCTTATGCCTAGGATCATGAAACTTCACAGGTACATCGATCATGACTCGCAGATGACCCCTATTTTTTTTCAGGTCACTAGGTCAAAGGTCAAGGTCACGGTGACTCAACTTAGAAAAATGGTTTCCGGATGATAACTCAAGAACGCTTACGCCTAGGATCATGAAACTTTATAGGTAAATTAATCATGACTCGCAGATGATCCCTATCGACTTTCAGGTCACTAGGTCAAAGGTCAAGGTTACGGTAACTTGACACAGTAAAAGGGTTTCCGGATGATAACTCAAGATTGCTTACGCCTAGGATCATGAAACTTCATAGGTACATTGAACATGACTCGCAGATGACCCCTATTGATTTTCAGGTCACTAGGTCAAAGGTCAAGGTCACAGTGCCAAAAAAACGTATTCACACAATGGCTGCCACTACAACTGACAGCCCATATGGGGGGCATGCATGTTTTACAAACAGCCCTTGTTTTACATACAAAAACAGTGGAGCGATACAGGGCCATCATGACCCTCTTGTTTCTGGTCCCTCAAGATCAATGACTCCAGCACTTTCGTGTTGAGAATTGAATACTGCTTAATGCGATGCTAGGGGGCGTGAGAGATGTTGCATCTTCCATTATCTCTTATGAACTGACTCAATGATACCGAGTCAGCCATATTTGACTTAATTTTTGGTTTGGTTGCTCTGACGAGGGATCGAAAAATTTCAGAATCTTCCTAAAAGCCTAGTGGTAGAGTGTCGTCTTTGATTGCAGGAGGATGTGCTGCGGGTTTGATCCCTAGAAGCGACATTAAAAACTAGCCAACTGTGTTATCTAAATGGCTGCTAAACCTGATATACTAAGATAATGTGAATTTTCTCTCACATGATGGTCATCAGTTATATTATATAAAAACTCACAGCAGTAGTAAAAAATGGGACAATAATTAATGAACGCATCTTTCATTTGACATTGACACTTTGAGTTTGACATGGCCTAGATTTAAATATGTGACTTGACTTTGGGTCAAGTTTCCCAGGGGAACAACGTCCCCGTACTCCCATTTTTTCCGTACCAAGATTGTTTCGTACCCATTTTTTTTTCGTACCCAATTTTTATTTTGTTGCAAAAAAAAATTTGTACCCAATTTTTTTTCGTACCCAATTTTTTTCGTAATCAAATTTTTTTCGGCATATTTGTTTTCGTTCCCAAAATTTGTGTACCAAATTTTTTTTTTCGTACCCACATTTACAATTGTGATGATGTAGATCAACTTTAATTGATGCTCGTATATATCCATCCTCTTCAAAAGCATCGACATACCAGTACTGTCAGTACTTTGATTTATATCTACGTTATGTGTTTCTTTCCAAAAATAGTACAGCATATTTAATAGTTTTAATTATTACCGTGCACGCAATCTTTAATCCCTTTGGGATGATCTAGGAGTGTCATGCCATTCTTTAATTCAAGGTTGGTAATCACAATTTATACGCGAAACGGTCTAAATGTTACAGGTCGCTTTCTTAAACAAGAGGGCCAAGATGGCCCTAGTTCGCTAACCTGAGAGGAGTCGGTTCATTCAATCTTTACCAAATGTCAAACTTTGTCTAGATATTGTCCAGACAAACATCCTGGTCAAGTTTCATCACTATTGAACCAAATCTCTGGCGCATGGAGTGTTTTTATTTTTCTAAGATTTGACCTGGTTACCTATATTTTGAGTTGACCCCCCTCACCAAACATCAAACTTTGCTTACAAAAAAAATATGACCAAGATTCATAAAATCTGAAACAAAAATGTGACCTCTAGAGTGTTTACAAGGATTTTGTATAATATAATGAAAATTTGGACAATCTAAGGGCAACAGTTATGGCATTTATTATGTGATTTTGCTCAAAATCAAACTTGACTGAGATCTTTCAGCAAATTTGATAAAGAATGCTTGAGAAATGTGAATGCTAGAGTGTTTACAAACCAAATGTTGACGGATGGACGGCAGACAAAGACAAATCATAAAACCTCACCTGAGCAATCAGGTGAGCTAAAAAGTGTGTTTCACCAATCTGATCCATTTTCCAAATTGTCCGAATAATCAATAAAACCAATGTATTGACTAAGTTTCACGATGATTAGGCAAAATTGTGACTTCTATAGTGTTCGATCACAAGGTTTCTCTCTAGTCACATTAGGAAAACTGCCCCACCCCCATGGCGGCCATGTGTTTTGACCGATCGGGACCATTTGCGCACTCATCTGAGATATATATAAAACTAATCGTGTCACCAAGTTTCATGATGATTAGGAAAATAATGTGACTTCTAGAGTGTTCACAAGCTTTTTTTACTATATGAATATATAAGAAAACTGCCCCCCCCCCGGCAGCCATGTTATTCAACTGACTGGAACCATTTTTGAACTCAACTCTTTTATCAAGAAAACAAATGTTCTGACCAAATTTCATGAACATTGGGCCAAAAATGTGACTTCTAGAGTGTTCACATGTTTTCACTATATACATATAGAGAAAAATGCCCCGCCCACTGGCGTCCATGTTTTTTCACCGATCTAGACCATTTTAAATCTCGTCCGAGATATCAATAAAACCAATGTTTTGACCAACTTTCATGATGATTGGGCAAACATGTGACTTCTAGAGTGTTTACAAGGTTTCTCTATAGCCAAATAAGGAAAACTGCCCCGCCCACATGCGGCCATGTTTTTCAACGGACCGGAACCACTTTTGAACTCAACCAACATATCATTAAGGCAAACATTTTGACCAAATTTCATGAACATTGGGCCAAAAATTGCGACTTCTAGAGTGTTCACATGTTTTCCCTATATACATATGGAAAAAAAGCCACACCCACTGGCGGCCATGTTTTTTCACCGATCTGGACCATTTTCGAACTCAATACAACCAATGTTTTGACCAACTTTCATGATAATTGGGCAAAAATTGTGACTTCTAGAGTGTTTACAATGTTTCTCTATAGCCAAATAAGGAAAACTGCCACGCCCACTGGCGGCCATGTTTTTCAACGGACCGGAACCACTTTTGAACTCCATCAACATATCATTAAGGCAAACATTTTGACAAAGTTACATGAAGATTGGGCATGAAATGTGACTTCTACAGTGTTAACAAGGTTTTTCTTTTTTTTGTGACCTAGTGACCTAGTTTTTGATCCAGCATGACCCAGTTTCGAACTCGATCGAAATATCATTGGTACAAATCTTCTGACCAAGTTTCATGAAGATCGGACAATAAATGAGGCCTCTAGAGTGTTTGCGAACAAATGTGGACGGACGGACGGACGGACGACGGACAAAAACCGATCACAAAAGCTCACCTGAGCAATCAGGTGAGCTACAAAAAGATGCTTACCCCGTTGAAGCACACGAGAGAGGAATCCTCGCCACCACAGGAAGTTGTGTTCTTTTTGTGCGCAGAAGACGGGCATATTGATGACGTTCCAGTGATGTCAGTTAAGGATATAAGAACATAACGAGTGTCTGGCGAAACTGTGGAAGTTGTGGTAAACGTATGCAATTTAAAGAAAAATTAGCCTCATACTTTTAAGCCTGCTGGATGTAATATTGCATATAACATGCATGCTTAAACAGTCGAGGGAGGAAATTACATTTTTGTCTATGCATTGCTTGACGTGAAATAATGGACTTCAAGATAATAGTATTGTATTATATAACTTTAATGATGTATTCCATTAAACAAGGTACCTTAATTATCGCATTAAAGCGTATCGCTATAGAATATATTATAAGAGTCAAACTTCAAGCACATATAAATAAACAAGAAATATCTTTCAAAAAGATATACGGCGTTGATTGTGGTTGGAGTTGGTGAAAGGTAAAGAGTTCAATGAATGAGATCAAGGATAGCGAATGTCTTTTTTGTGCAGTTCTTAGCTGCATCACACGCAGTGTTACGCGGAGTTTTCGCGGCTTATTTTACATTATTACATATTGCTGGTCATAAACCTATAGATACAAAACAGAACACCAAAAGAAGAATGGAAATGAAATTAAAACATATGAGTCAACCGGCCACATCCGAAGTATCCGTACATATTTTAAATATTTATGGGCGCGTTCTTAGAACAAACCTGTTTTAGTGGTTTGTCGGGCATTGCTATTTGATTCGATTATTAACAGTATCGAGAATCATCGCACTCATGCTTAATACATTAGTCAATATGGTGGAATAATTCTTGTTAAAGTAATCAAAAATAATATTTATCATGGTATTGTTGAAAACACATTAAGAATCTATTATTGACATACCATAATTATATCGCTGAATATCTTCATTTAACATATTTCTGGTCTAAAGAAAATTCCAGGTCACCTTGTTCACGGATAGCGTCTATATCATATAACGATTATTTTACTGGCCGCGAACTCAGGTCAGCACATAAGGTAGTCGTGAAGACATTGGCCGCGAACTGACCCTGATACCTCGCGGGTTGAAATGCAATGCATTAAAGTGAGGCCACGCTTCCACTGCTCTTTATACTTTTACATGTTAACATGTTGACAGGAATATGGAAGTAAGTACTGAATATGAGAACAAAGCCTTTAAGTACAAACACTCTTGCGCTGGCATTCCTTTGAAAAGAAAAGGTGCACGCACAAACTGTATTGATGTCGAGAGTTGATTGTAAAACTGTTCTATCAATTAAGCCTTTTCATTAGAGATACAATTGTTTCATGCAGTAAAACAGTGTAACAAAGACGCGGATATGTTCCCAATGTTCTGGTGGTATACTCAAATCAGCCAATGGAATAATAAAGTGTATTCATTCGTGTCTAGCCGCGGGAAATTTAATTTTAATTTTATTGGACACTTACACAGGTCAGGCAAGGTCAAAAGTGACGTTAAACAGCTATGCCGAAAAACAATTAAATAAAAAACAAAAAACATTAAAACATAGTGGGAAAAAAGAGGCAAGGATATTTGCAGAAAGCCTCGTCCAGACAGCCGGATTCATTCCTGCACGAGTAATCCGTGCCAGAGTACGTGCAGTCGTTCTTGCAGCACGCTGGGACTGCAAAGAGAACGTTCAAAATATCATAAAGATGCATATCGACGGTTGCTGGGCATACATTGATTTATTAAGATTAGTATTTATTGAATGACTGCTGTACACATCTACAGGTCTTATTTGTATAAACTGTTGATAACCATTAGAATGTGTCTGGAGGACCCTTCGCGCGCGCTGGAATATAAGTTGGAATTATTCAATCATTAAGAAGAAAATGCACACATAGTACTCGCTATACGCATGCGCATTATCGATTACGGTAGGCGTTCATACAATTTATGGACGTGATTTTTTTATATTGGGAATTTGCGCGTGTGTCGATTTTGTTTCTTTGGTTTTGAAGATTTATAATACATTTTCTGAACAATTTAACTGAAATCGTTGTTAGAAGCAAAACAAATGCATGAAACGAGGGAATGTGCAATTTTCGAAGCCCATCGACATCAACCTTCGAAAACACATTTTTAGGATACACTTCTTCTCATGTTCTTTGGACGATTTATTTAAGTTCACATTCTGACAACCTATTAGTTTGCCAATCAGAGTCTTGCTTATACGATCTAAAAAGTGAAAGTGGCATTGGTCGGAATCAAACAATGCCGGCATCATGCGTTTTTTACCATGTCAATACTCGTTACACTATCTTCACATTTCCGGTGATGAAAACATAATTTAATCCTAAGGCACAAACAACGCTGACCCCTTTTATGCAAACATAATACGTGTAGTTACATTGCAATAATTTAAGTTGATATGGTGTGCAAAGTAATATGGATAAACAAATCGTGCATTACAGTTTGAACTATATGTTTACAGTGCATTACATACAGTTTGAACTATATGTTTACAGTGCATTACAGTTTGAACTATATGTTTACAGTGCATTACAGTTTGAACTATATGTTTACAGTGCATAACAGTTTGAACTATATGTTTACAGTGCATAACAGTTTGAACTATATGTTTACAGTGCATTACAGTTTGAACTATATGTTTACAGTGCATTACAGTTTGAACTATATGTTTACTGTGCATTACAATTTGAACTATATGTTTACACAATCGAACATGTATATGTACACAGTCAAATTAACCCATTTATGCCTAGTGGACTCTCCCATCCTTCTAAATTGAATCAATTTATTTCCAAATTAGGGGTGTCTGGTATACTTTTTTCTATATTTAGAATATTTGTTTCAGAAATTCCTTTAAGCAAACAGCGTAGACCCAGATGAGACGCCGCATCATGCGGCGTTTCATCTGGGTCTACGCTGTTTGCAATGTCCTTTTTTCAGGACGCTAGGCATGAATGGGTTAAAAGTTTAAGTATGTACATGGTTCTGATTCGTTTATGTCCCCAGATTTGAGAAGGTGTTTTCCAATTGTGTTATATCTCGAAGGGGTGTTATTGAGCATTTAAAGAAGGTTGATGATTTCACAAAGATAGTGTGGCATTTAATTTTATAAGGCTTCAAAACGTCGTCGGGTGTTATTAAATAACGTCAAAACAACTTTTTTAGTTACATGCCTCCAAGGTCTTATAAAATTCACCATCTCCGGAGTTAGAATAAATTCACGACAAATACGTCATAAGGTTAAAAATAGAAAACAGACCTGCAAACGGCGGATGATTTCCGTGTGCACGGGGTCTCCAACCCGGGCAGCCCTGGGTTCTCTACCTGGGGGTTGCAGCAGATCTCGACGCACTCCTCGCCCCACCCGCAGTCACACTCCTCGTCCCCCTCGACCACACGGTTACCACATATCTGACCCGTGTTCTCTGAGAAAAAATAAACAACAGCACACACCTATCATAGCATATCGCATAATTAGCACACACACACAGTCCTAAAATCAATCCTAATCCCAATTTCCTTTCACCACACGTACACTACATATAGACCTGTGTCATTTGAGATATTATATGCAGTCTTTTCTCACACACATTCATACTGTACACCCAACAATTCCAAAGCGTTACCGTAGAAATGAAGAAACCACTGAAAACACAATTAACATAAAAATCATAGTATATATCTTATCGTATCATGTACGCGCATTCAATACCCAACAGCAGTAACTCTATACCGGTTACCACAGATCTGACCGTGAGCTCTGAATACACAACGAGTGCCGCCGGTCGGAATAAAGAAATTACATCCAACCGACTCACAAACCAATAGATCAACCAACAAACATGGTGACTAAAATATAGCCGGTCCAAAGTTAATGTGTGAATAATGTAAAAAAGTATAAACAAGAACACTTACGAACAAAACATCCAACCGCACTCCATGCTTTGGCTTCTAAAATAGGACCAATCGACTCTATGCTGCAACTAGACATTTTGTTATTGTTCGGCTTTGTGCCTGGAGTCGCGTGCGAATACATGATGTAATTTCCGGTTGGATCTCCCGGAGCGCAGATGGGACTGGAATCCGGGTCATGCTGAAATGTTTATATGTATTTTGTCTAAGATTACGAATATACTGAACTATTATATAACAATACGTACCATCGAAATAAAAGAGCAATGATACTGCTTTGAATCATCAGATTTTTTTTACAATCAGCTAGTATTAAACGATTAAAGGAAAAAACATGAAACACTACACTTACAATAAGAATAAATGGAACGATTAGTGAAAAACACTGTGTATTTAAACCAGCCTAAAGGCTGGGTTAACCGATTAATGCCAAGCGTCTAGAAAAAAAAGGCCTTTGCAAACAGCGTAGACCCAGATGAGACGCCACATGATGCGGCGTCTCATCAGGGTCTACGCTGTTTGCTTAAAGGAATTTCTGTAATTAATATTCTAAATATAGAAATAAATATACTAGACATCCCTTATTTTGGAAATACATTGATCCAATTTAGAAGGATGGGAGAGTCCAATAGGCATAAATGGGTTAACCTCTAATTTTCAAGCGCAATAAAAGAAGTAAAAACTTCGACACAATAAACACATAAGCACTGGGCTCTACTGACGTCTGATCCAAAGTTGTGGCCGATTTCGTGGGCGAAGGTCACATATGAGACTGCCGGCGGTATGTCCGAACCGTAGTTCAGCGTGGTCACAATGCCGGTGTTGAGACTCATGCCTATGCCTTGGTATGTCTAAAATAAACACGTTGACACATTTCATTATGATGATGATAATACGTATATTAGTTTAGCGATTTCCTACACAATATTTTTTCATGATAGATTCAAGAAAATTGTATCGAGTCTTTTAAACGCCAGTTACCCTGCGAGACGACTAACTTCTAAAATTGACTTGCCCGTTTCAAAACAAATCGCCTCGGGCTAAATTTCCATACCTGAATACAATTATTAATCTATGATTTGCATTCGTATGTCTTAAATAGGGAAATTAACGCTCGATTGATCCTTGTCGGCTCGGATACTACTTAAATGTCCCCAGTTAATCTAAAGTATACTTAAAAGTCCCCCGGATACGGAAAATATAATAAAACGTACCCGGCCCATTTAGAATGTACCCGAGTTTTATTCCCGCAAAAACCGCTGTCGAAAAACGCGCTACGTAAAACGAAACAAAAGTCTCTTTAACTTGCATCCACTTTCTTTTGTTGAGTTTGAGTTTCAAAAATATAGAGTCCATTTTCAAAAATATTGACGTAAATATGAACATACTTAATATGAAAAACGCCGACAACGATCAATTTACCGAGAATGACCTGGAATCTTTAGTATATTTTCCGCACTCGGGACGCATTTAAGTATACTTAAGAATACCCGGGGTACATTGAACTAGAACCCGAACCGGCAATGACCAATTGAGCGAAAGTTTCATCACAAATAAAAAAATCAACTAAATATGATCGTTGTATTACGAACAGTTTGTTGTATCTTTGCTAAAATTATTTTACCAACTGCGATACATGTAGATTACTATGTACAATACAGCAAAACAGTTAAGTAAGACACACCTATACAAAATAATATGTATTGCAACGAAATAAACACCCATAATTAAATCTTAAAATGCCTAGTGTCAGATCTCAGCGATTCGCCTCTAAAGTCTGAAATGGAAGTGTGCACACATACCCATACGGTCAGGTAAAGCGTCTGCTAAAGAATAGTCGGTTTATTTTAAATGCCTCCATACATACCGCATTGGAATGTATCAAACAGAAAAAACAAATAAGTCCACAGTCGCTTATTATCACATATAATACCTTATATTTCTCGCACACTCCACCCGACCCTTGTAAGTCTCCTATCCACGCGAGACCCAAAACACCGTCTGAAAAGTCCCTAAAAGCAACATTTATGTGTTAGAATTGTGTCATGTTCTGAGAAAAATGAGCATAATGCATGTACGTAGAGTATCGTCCCAGATTAGCCTGTGCAGTCCGCACAGGCTAATCAGGGACGACACTTTCCACTTAAACTAGATTTTCGGTAAAATGGCACTTCCTTTAAACGAAAACTACCATTAAAGCGGAAAGTGTCGTCCCTGATTAGCCTGTGCGGACTGTCTGAGGCGACACTTTACGCACATGCATTTAACCATTTTTCACAGAACAAGACACAATTGAACTTGTCGTGCTGAAATGATCGATTGCACTTTGATGTTATGTTTATTGTTGTTGGAAATCTAGTTCTCTGTTTAAAGAATGAAAATGTTCACTTGCCTTAAATAAAATACTAGCGGATTGTAATACTTTTTTTCGCTCATGTAAATGTACTGCCGTTTCATTAAAAGTTCGATGCGTTTCATTATAAGTTCGATGGATTTGCAATTCTAGGATCAAGTTATTTTAGTTTTAATTACTTTTAATTTCTCAATGCATAGTGTTTACGTTGCAATAAAATATCGAGTTAGCCAATTATTTGGAAAAGAGGATTTCATGCATGTGCGTAAAGTGTCATCCCAGATAAGCCTGTGCAGTCCGCAGGCCGCACAGGCTAATCAGAGACGACACTTTCCGCTTTTATGAAATTTTTTGTTTAAAGAAAGTTTCTTCTTAGCAAAAATCCAATTAGTTTAGGCGGAAAGTGTCGTCCCTGATAAGCCTGTGCGGACTGGGACGACTCTTTACGCAAATGCATTAAAGCTTTTTTTCACAGAGCACGGCTCATTTTTCAGTCGTACACAAAAGCACGCGCTTGCTTATTCCAAGCGATGTTATTCGAAATAATTGGAATCGCGTTCTGAGAAACTGGGCTAAATGCTTGTGCGTAAAGTGTCGTCCCAGATTAGCCAGATTAGTCCGCATAGGTTAATCAGGGACGACACTTTCCGCCTTAATTTGCTTTTTTGCTTTTTTAAAAACTTCATTTAAACGAAAAAAGTCATAAAAATGAAAGCGGAAAGTGTCGACCCTGATTAGCCTGTGCGGATTACACAGGCCAAACTGGGACGACACTTTACGCACATGCATTATGCCCAGTTTTCTCAGAACACGACTCATTGGCTATGCGATCTTAGACGAAACAAAATCGAGGGCTACACTTTTTTTTATGAATAATTACTTTAAAGCGTTGCATATTATCAAATGAGATGAATTCTTCGAGTATATGTCTTTTACAAAAGAGTTAACGTGAAAGTTTTTTTTTAAATACTAGTTATTTCGATTATGTGTTTTAATTGCTCGAAGTTGCGTTCTACTTGTGTACAGTTATGATAAATTTGGCATACGAACAGTATGTTTATATCGAATACAAAAGTTATCGTTTTATTTGCCATTCTTGGTTATTACTTTCTTGCCACTTTCTTTTTTAGTATATGTCAATTGTTGAGTGTGTTAACGACGTAGTTGATATATATACAATGTCTGCTATTCAGATTGTCGAAACTTACCTAAAAGTAAATAAGTACGACAAGCAGAATGAGTCATAATTATCCTTAGAATGTAGGTCCAGAAAGTAGTCCACGTCATAGTTGCCGCTATATTTGTATCCTTCCGCCTTTGGATCCGTCCAGACCTTGATTTTCTTGATTATAAACCCCACGTTATCCGGGCTTCCGCTGCCATCAAAATCTATTGGACAAGTTATTCGTTAAAGTGAAAAGGACAAATTCAACATCTGCAATATAAATATTACACGTCTAGTGTTCCCAATAACTTAAAATTGTTTTCTTTATTTTTTAAACTCAATAAAACATTATAAAAAACGATGAAGATAAAAAGACTTTAAAAATTAAACAACATGATACCCATGTTCTGCACTTAAAACCTTAATTAGTTAATAAAGCTTAATTTCTTTTGGGAGATATTTTTTTCGAAAATTCACACCTGATAACAGAAATATAAAAAACGGCTATTGTATTATAGGTCTCGTACACTTCCCGCGTCAGAAAATTGTGTTTTTTATATAATTTGTTTGAATCAAACCAATTTTTTGGGAATAATTCAGATCAATTGTTATATAAGAAAAACAGTTGTTTTTACATAAGACAACAATTACATTTATTCAGTTTGCTAGTTGTGTGGACACGATCTATGGATTACAGACCTAGATTTGAAATAGCAAGAGGCTCAATAATTTTTTATATATAAAATAACGAAATGTCAACAGGTTTCTGGTCCAATATTGTCCTATACATGTCCTCTATTGTGCCCTTTATCCTTACGAACAATGTCGAATGATCGGCAGATATTTATGTGGACCAGAATAAATCCATTCTATTCTATCAAGTTGATGTTGGCGATCTATACTTATATCATCATTATGTAACATCGTTATTTCAATTATATAGAGGTAAACGTACCTATTGTTTGAAAAATAGCGTTCACGACTTGCACGTGCAATGTCAGTTTCTCAATGACGGTGTCCATATCACTTCCATATCTCTCGTACAACAGGTGGTCAGCCTAGAACAAATAGAAAAGTACCATAATAATGTATTTTACATTCAAAATTGTCATAGTTGTATCTGTAGTTATACTGGAATTATAATTTATATAATTTAGTGCTTGCTTTAAAACATTGTAAGTTTCAAACAGATCCAAGCACAACGGGGTTTGCCATATTTTATTTTATTGTTTATCAATTATTGACGAAATATGGCCAGACTCTGAATTGTCAAACCAGAATGTAATTTACCAGAATCTTCACCAAACAGACACAATCTTCGTTTTGCAACTGATCAGTTATTATTGAATACCAACAAAAGGTTTAATGTCATCATGACAACTCAAGATCGGACAGGTCAGTGAAACAACAACGCAACAAGTTCTTAATAAATTACGCAAATTATTCTCAAACCTGCATATAAAGTTCGCATGTGGTTTTCAGGGGATCGGCGCCTCGTTTGTAGCGCCGATAATTTCTTGTCATCCATTTTTCAGAACCGAAATCGGCGTGCGTCTGTTTTGAATCTGAATCACTGAATTGCGTTTTTCCAGCAATTGAGCTTGTCTTCATCTTTCGCGCATGTGAGCATTTCGCATTGGTGATATTGAACATGACGTCAGATTGCCTGTACACCACCGTGTGATACGGTGTAGGATCGGATATGTTCTTGTAATGACTTGTCCTTTCAATGTGGTAAATGTCTTCGTTTGTAATTATTCGGCCCTCAAAATGACCGTCTTTTGTGATAATACCGTGTACATTCCCTCCACACTCTGAAAATGATTGTTACAAATAGTTATAATTGCATAATAAATTGCTAGGAATTTATAAACGGTTTAGTATGCAATTATGTTTCACACACGCTAAACATATCTGCAAAATCATTTGAAAATGCACATAGGAGTCTTTATAAGAGTGGAGAATCAACGATAGATTTCAAAGTATAGTCGCCCACGTTACATGATATCAAAAAAATATACGTGTTATTTAATGTACGCGTTATGGCGTCTTCGCGTTCATTAAACTTGTTTTTATTAACTTATTTTTGCTCATTTTCTTCTCTTTACTCATATTTAGACAGATGACTGATATAATCATTCATTATTAGATACACGACTGATATATTTGGACACACGACTTACATATTTGACACACGACTGACAAATACATTTTCTACATTTTTATATACAAAGATGATGTGAAAAGTCCATATCGTCGTCGTATACACGTATATCTACCTTTAATATTACCGCTGTACGAAGTATACGAAGAGAACTGCAAACTTGAGTTTCCGGTTTCGACTATCAGGTCAGGATGGAAAATATCCGACTGCAGTTTCATAATAGGCGTAAAAGTCCTGTAAAATGATTTATATTGATATAAATCGTCTTTATATTTTAAGTAAGCACATACACAAGCCCGTATATTATTAACATGAACTGTGCGAATAAAACGATTTAATATATTCGGATAAACCATCTAGTGCTAACAATTTTCTAGTCTCGACTTTTACATTTTTATAATCTTATAAGACTAACCAAAACCAATTAAGGTTAACAAACGGTAAACCGGCTTAATTGTTAAAGTGAGATTATACAATTTTGTCAAATATTTATGAATTTATATAAAATGCGTAATAACAACTTATTATACATATATTTCAATATAAATTAAAATAAAAGTTAAGAAGAATATGTGTCGAAAAAATGCGAAATACGCCAGATATTTAATTCTGAAATCGAAAATGTCTGTACAGTCTATTTCGCCAGCATGTATATCATGCATGTACGCTGTGAATATAAATTTAGTTTTACGGATCATTTTAATCTCCTGTAACGATATCTATTCATACGACACACGAACACTAAGTCCGATCCTAATAAAAAGACGAATGCTTCAGTTATTGTAGAAAAATATTTACGAAATATCTTCGTCACAATCGGCTCGGTGCGCTTATTTGTCTTTGCTGTATTTATGAAAATTGTCTTCAATGTATAATTTTTCTTGTCTATTTTGTGTTATTGTAACATATTTTTATCAATATATTACATTTTAACACATATAAAATAGTATAATCTCCCTTTAAATGCTTATAATAAGTATTACTTAAAATATGTTCTAGTTTTATGTATGCAATTGGTCATTTTTCATAAACAATAGACTAGCTGAAAAAAACAAGAATTGATTACCTGATACTTTTCCTGGTTTAATTATTCCTGTACAAAGAGGCATACCATATATTAAGTCTTCCATTTATTAACATAAAATTGTAATAATAATGTGTTTTTAAAAATCATAATTTATAAAAAACATATTTCGTTACATTCCCATGTGTTGATATTTTATTTTATTGCTTTGACGGGTACAACATTTACCTTCCAAACGCTGCAAACTGGAAAATGACTGGCTGGTTGGGTGACCGCTTAGTCAAATGATCATGACGTAATGCTACTTGATCATACGTCACTAGCTCGTAGTTGCTGATGAAAGGGGAAATCTCTAAAAATGACATCATCATAAATCAAATAAAAATAAAATCATCATCAGCAGCAGCATCAGCAGCAGCATCAGCAGCAGCATCATCATCATCAACATCATCATCATCATCATCATCATCATCATCATCATCATCATCATCATCATCATCATCATCATCATCATCATCATCATCATCATCATCACGACGAGATCACCACCATTACCACAACCATCATCATCATCATCATCAACATCATCATCAACACCAATATCATCAACATCATCATGTTATCAAAATATAATAAATTATCTATATCAACTTTGTAATTACCACCACTTTTACCATACAGACTGTGCCTTTTAAGAAAGCGCTTAGATACATTTTGCAAAAATAACTATGAGATATTTGCACATGTTTTTCAGATTCTCCTACTTACACTTCATGTGCAATTGCCATTGAAACTGGTAAGAAAACTGTTATAATTCAAATAACAGTATAATTTGTGGTCGTTTAAATTTGAAATGTATTTTTTTCGTAGCGAATTGTGCTTGTTAAAACTAATTTTTAAAATAAACAACTGGATTTGAATGTGAATATTCGTAAGAGTTTAAAAATCATGTACATAAGTACCATCTAAAGAAGCTTCCGTTTCAGTTGAATAGCAGACGACAAGCGCTATGGCGACAAAGACGCGCTTGATTAATATTTCAAGAGTCTCCGGTTGATGTTTCTCCAGTTTCGTCATCTTTCTGCTTTATTTAACTGGCAAGTTGAGGGAATTCATCGATTATATTTTATTAAATGTAATACGTATAGAAAAATATTTGTAATGTTTAAATATTAATACATACAAATATGTTATGTATACTTGTAAAATAATACTATTTTCAATACTACAACTAATATATACGAGTTTCATTATTAGTGTAAAAAGGCCACTACAAAAATTGTTTGGCACAATTTTCAATTTAATTCATTTGTAAACATAAGACATTTAACAAAACGAGCAGTGTCACTTTGAATGGCAAGTATTTTGTTTCGACGTTATATGTTTTTTGAAGACCGCGATGCTAAACATACTATGCTTACATGTTTAAACAATTATCACATTAGATATACCAAATTGTTGATAAGTAATAAGTGCGTGGTAAAACAAATAAGTGACTTGCATTCTTTTAACAGACATCGTATCAACAAAAACGTTTCATACATATTGTGTTTCCAAAATATCAAAAATTAAACAGTCATTCACATATAGTTGACATATGTATTGTTTCGGAAATCGAAGAAATACATTATTACTCTATTTCATATCGCCCACATTCACCTTTAAATTCGTACTAAACGAATATATAAATACGAACACAAAACTATCACGATCACGTACCTTATGAAATCATCCAGTATATTTAAGCAAGTTTAATGCATTCTTAATGTGCAATTTTAAAAGAAATGTCCAACTTATTAAAAATTGAAAGCAGTCAATTATGTTTCGAGTTTCATTGCTAACTGTTCATCCTTGCCGATGTAAAAGTTAGATCCGTATATTTGTTCAGAAATGACAATGATCTATAGAGAATACAATGTCACATGTTTCATAAACTGATGATATTGATTACCAATCAATGACTTTATTAGCGAAACATACCTAGGTATGTAACGTATTGGCGTCAACGCATTAGCCGAATATAAATGATTAACTATTGTCACGCCTGATCACCTCGGTGTGAATTGTGCGCTGTAAGGTACGGATCGGGTAAATATTGTTGTTATTGTTGTCGTTTTGGTGATGGTGGAACTGATGGCGATGTGTACGGGTGGTTATTCTTATAATAGTGATATTGATGACTTCGTTGCTGTTAAAATTTTATACGTTCGGGTACAAATATTCAAAGTGTCACCACATGCGCATAGTGTAACTTATATAGAATATTAAAATAATGTGTTTGCATTAGGAAATAATTTTGAGGCCTTAAAATGATATGATTAATAATATATGTTATTAGTTATCTGGCGCTGACATAAGGGTGATAATTTCATGTTTACTGTAAAGTGCCCATGAGGTTACTATTACTTCTACAACTACAACAACTACTACTACTACTACTACTACTACTACTACTACTACTACTACTACTACTACTACTACTACTACTTCTACTACTACTACTACTACTACTACTACTACTACTACTACTACTACTACTACTTCTACTACTACTACTACTACTACTACTACTACTACTACTACTACTACTACTACTACTACTACTACTACTACTACAACTACTACTACAACTATTATTATTATTATTATTATTAATAATATTATTTTTATTATTAATATTATTATTATTATTATAATTATTATTATTATTATTATTATTATTATTATTATTATTATTATTATTATTATTATTATTATTTGGTTCTACAGTTGTTGTAATTATTCCTATAGTTAATATGGTTATAAAGATTGTGTATAAGGCAATATTCATGATCGCACAGTATTGCAGGAAAAGTTGCTGTTATTGATTTGATATACTTCATTAATCTGTTTACAGGTATGCGTACATGGTTAAACAATATTTGTGAAAAGTCCGACTTATTCATTTTTTATATTATGCGAAATTTAAAACAAAACAAAAACATGTTCCTATTCTGCCTAGTTGAGCAATAAGGTAAATAAAGAGTGATATTGTTCGTTTGTTGATAGGGAACATAAAGGTTCGTATTAAGAAATCAACACAAAGCCACCACGCTTAATTAAAAGAAGTGAGGTGAAGTTCATTGCGATGACCCGGGATATACTGCGTCCTGATTTTACTTCATACGCATATCTGCGTTTGTCGACGAACATAGCTGTGAAAATCAAAGATTATCAACGAAAATATACGTACATCAACGACAACAAACGGCTTTGACAGAATATAAACGACAATCAACATATATTAACGACACTGCAAATTTGCCACAGTATATTCATGACAATTGCAAAAGGAAATTAACAATATCTAACTGTTTTCAAACGCCAGTGCATGGTTAACTTACTGGTGGCTCACTCATATTCTGTGATTGTAGAACGATCAAAGTGGTCATGAAAACAACTACACTCTACGAATAGCCAATATTGTTAAGGCTTGAGTTAGCTTCAAGAAGATTAAGACATCATGATACCGTGTGCATAAACGTTAAAATTACGTTAGAACGGTGTGCACATGGACATCTTTTTAAGCATATAGGCAATGCGGCATTCCGTTGTCTCGTTGTGGTCCTTCATGTCTTTTTGGAAACATGCATGATAGCAGTCATTACCGATCCTACTGTAATCGTATTTAAACCATATGTCCAGCGTAGCGACCCATATCATGTCCACCGACAAGCATTCTATTAAGTGCTTTAGTTTTTGTTTAATTTAGAATATCCGTCACAATTTATTAGGATCAAACACACGGCACCGTAATGTCTCTACTCAGGCTTATAACACAGTGACTTACATGTATTATGTCACATGAAATGAACAGCGGTATTAATATATTGTGGTTGTATTGAATATGTTATAAAAGGTCATTGCGTTTATGAGCAAAAAGGATAACTTAAAAGTCTCCAGAGACAACAAATATGCATGTAAAAGCGATAACGCCATACCAAGCTTCGATAGATTGCAAATAATGAAACTCCATACTTTTGTGGCCGGTGAAAAACGACAACAGAACTCAGTTAAACCTGCTTTATAATTATATACTTTCACAAACAACAACACACCATTGATGCAAGAGGAAGGCTATCTGAGCTAGATGAGCTCTTCAGCAATCTACATGTCATTTATCCAATAATCTCCGCTTCATTGCTGAAATCATAAATTACAATATAAAATAAAACATTTAGGTTTAATTTTGAATATAGTGATGTAGTCTATAGAAAGCATTAATCGGCATATATTGCATATGTTATAATCAGCAACCTATCACATTGATCATCATTGCAATATTTGTCGGACGGTCTGATCTCCGCACAATTTTCATTGCCGCCATAATTCGTTGGTTGATGAGGACTCTAGTCCGTGTCGGAAAGGCTGGTATGTGACCTCATCCATTGTCAATCGTTTTCGTTGAGGATATCGGAGGCTCCAATCCAAAATGGGACTGTAATGTGACGTTAAATTTGAGCTCGCGTTTTATAGTAACGTTTTAGATTTTTTCGTAACAAAATATATTGATCAGATTCACCTTGTTGTTGTTGTTGTTGTAATTATGTACCACATGGTCTTAAATATCCGGGCATTTTGTATTTAACATTTCTTCTCAATGTCATGTAATTTTATACCATTATGCAAAAATTATTACCGAAAGGCACGTCATGACACAGCACGGTATAGCATATGATAATGTATATATATATATATATATATATATATATATATATATATACTCATACTGGGTTAAATATAGGGTCTGTGATATATTTCCGGAGTGTTGGGTACTTCCCTTTCCCATGCTAGTATCCAACTGAAAAATAGCGTGTTTTATGCGAATTACCTTCAACAACCTATATATAACTCAAAACTTAATATATCTAGTTATTTCTGCAGACAAATAACATATACATTTTTTTACTTTAAACCTCGTATCTGGGTCCCCATGACCCAATTATTTTTTTATATATGTATACTCTGTGATACTTTATACCGACATACCGGGTCCCTGAGATAGTGTCACTTGAAATACGAAACATTGTTTGCTAAAAAATGAGTTGGCCTTGAGCATAGTTATATCTTGCGACACTCGCATTAGAATTGTGGTTAAGATCTTCTCGACCTCAAACTTTATATATTAAATCCTCACGATCAGATTTGTTTGTATTTGTGTGGCCTATGCATGAATCGCTCTGCATGGTTTCCTTGCATAATACATTTAATAACATTTTGAGTCGAATTCATTTTACAGAGGGAATGACACAATGGTGAACTAAATATGTGTTTAATGTTATTTTAATATTTTTTTGAATTTTTGCATTATTTGACTACGTATCGTGTTATTTTCTCCTGTTGCGTGATTTTGTAGTCGCCGGAACTTTTAAAAGCACAATGTCCTTGGTTAAACAATTGAGATAATGTAGGATAGAATCATCCTTGTAGAAATCATTGAATTATATAACAGTGGTGTCCGTGTGATGCAAGCAGCTATAATGAAACAGTTGTCGCTATAACAGTTTCATTGCAAAGATACGTAAAGGTAAAACAGTTGCGGATCGTTAATGGTAAATAGATATGACAACCAAAAACAAAACATTTATAGGATTATTAAATTGAAATGAAAAATAGAAGTCAAACGAATATTTAAACGTTATAACAATATGTATTTACTTATTGTGTTTAAACCTGACGTGATGTCACCCTGGCGTGACACGAGTATAAATGTTTTTTATGATAGCTTCGAAAAGGATTTCAAAGATAATGACTAAAACACGCAGCGATTCCTAGTACAAGAAGAGTACCGCTATTAAGACCACATTGAACACTGTAAATTGCAATTTTTCAAGATTGCATGGTCCCAAAGTATTGAATAAAGAACAAAATACCCTGTTAATTATGAAGTCCGACATGCTATTAAGACCAAGCTGAAAGTAGCGGAACTTTACTGTAGTTTTATGTGCCTTCGTGGAAAATGATCCAGTCATCGATATTCGGTCCACTTCCTCATGTCCAACAGAAAGATATTCATTTCGTGCTTTGAACTATTCTGAAGATTTTAGTCATAGTTATGTCATAAATATCGAATAGGGACTTGTAAAACCAGTTTTTTAACTTGCATTATTGCTTCGCAAGAATGGACCTGTAAAAATGCTTTCAAATTAGTTAAAAGGAAGGTATTTTGAAAAAAAATCTGATTTTGTCTTATAAACAAAAAAAAAACATTGAATGTGATACATAACCCATCACAGTATCCAATAACAGACGGACGAAAAGATTTGAGTATAGCCTATAACACTTGCGACTGGGTATAATACATAAGAACCTCCAATAACTAAAGGCAGTGGCTAGTCGTACAGTCCCGTACGGCTAGACAAGAGGCTAACCGTACGGCCCCGTACGGCTAGACAATAGGCTAGCCTTACGGCGCTGTACGTATTATAGCCTTTCCTATTGAGATTGTCTAGCCGTACGGCTTATAAAGTATAGAATTGTCATTTAGTGCTGTTAATCAGTAATATGCAGCAAAGACAAATAAGCGCCCGAGCCGATTGTGACGAAGATATTTCGTACATATTTTCCTAAAATAAGGCTAGTATTCCACCAATCCGCATCCGCATCCGTATCCGCGTCAGTATCCGCAAAATCGTTATACGGACGCTATATTCCATTTATCCGCAAACGGATGCGGACGAGATAGGGACGGCATTTAGCACGATGAGAGTAGCTGTCATCTAAAAAATAAACTGAAAATCTATCGAATTCGTGAAAAAATACCCGGAATTATACAACCAACGCAGTTCTGCATATCGTGACTCTGATTATACTTTAAAGTTTAAATGTATGGAAAATCATAGCCAAGGCACTAAAAGAAGATGTTTCAGGTATTTACCATTTGTATCCTTTTACGGACAGAACGATGATTTGTACCTTATATCTACTTAAATTCACGCTTAGCAGCTTGTCCTTCATTATAATTATCTCAATAATTATAATTTTTAGTTTTATCCATATACAAAAATAAAGATACGTTCGACGTATGCGGATAAATGGAATATAGCGTCCGTATATTTTGCGGATACGGATACATTTACAGATAGATGGAATAGTAGCCCAAGAATGCTCACTTGAGCGTTCTATTGCGGACGCCTATTCGCGTGCGGATACGGATGAATGGAATAAGTGCAGTGCATTTCTACTTGTTTTATTTTTTGCGGATGCGGATATGCGGTTGCGGACAGATGGAATAGTAGCCTATAACTGAAGCATTCGTATTTTTAGTTAGTGTTCGTGTGGCGAATAAATGGTTGCAGGAATTTATCAAAGCGCTGACGTCACTGTAGGTGTTCGTTGTTGTATAAGTTTAGACGCACATCAGTTTAAAAAATTATGTTATAGCTTTTTATATTGCAAGTTTTTAATGGACACAATCCATTCAAAATTATAAAGAGTGTGTCTTAAAGCACAGGTTCAGATGGGTTTTTTTAAATCATTAATAAAAAATAAATTTTTAGCTTCGTTTTGGGAAAACAGGGCTAAATGCTTATGCATAAATTGTCATCCCAGTACAAGAGACCCTTTAAACATTATAAAATACGACATGTCGTCCTTGTTTAGCGTGTTTGCATTGCACAAGCTAATCAGTATGCACAGGCTTATCTTATTTGACATGCATTAAGCCCTGTTTTCTCTGAAAGCAGCCAGTATGTGCAGATTTTCAATGATAAACACTAGACTGGCCAATATCGTCTTACAAGCTGTTAAACTCTATTACTCATATACACCAACTGCAGTGCACCAGTGAGTGGTGGACTATAAACAGGCAAATGTGGTGGTTATCTTTCCTAGCAGACGCTAGAAGAATGTGTAGTCTGCTGCAACGGACAGTGGTTGTCTTTCCATGTCATAGTTAAAGGGATCTTTTCACGGTTTGGTAAATTGACAAAATTGAAAATAGTTGTTTCAGATTCGCAAATTTTCGTTTTAGTTATGATATTTGTGAGGAATCAGTATTACTGAACATTCACCATGGTCTAATATAGCCATTATATGCATCTTTTCACGATTTAAAAACCTAAAAATTATAGAGCGTTGCAACGCGAAACGATTGAATAATTTGGAGAGTTCTGTTGTTATCGTTTAAATTTGTGAAACTACGAAGATTGCTTATATCAGGTATAGAATACACCTCTCATGTATGCTTGGCAGGATAGCTCATTAGGCTAAAGCGTTTTTTACTCCAGGATTCCGGGGGTCACTGGTTCGAGCCCTTGTACGGGCTTCTTTTTTTCCATTTTTAAATTTTATTTTTGATTTTTTTCTGGAGCGTTAAAAATCCAATGTTTACATTCATCAATATAAAGCATTTAATGACAAACTTAAAAACATGTCAAAATCTGTGAAAAGGCCCATTTAAGGCTTCTACGCACATACCGATTTGCAAAAACATTAGCGTTAGCTGACGCTCACACTAAAAATGAACCGTTAAACTAAATTTAGATTCACATCGTACATGCACGATTTACATGCTGGCGAATTCGACTGTACATACATTTTCGATTTCAGAATTTAATATCTGGCTTATTTTGCATATATCGACACATGTTCTTCTTAACTTTTATTTAAGTTTATGTTCAAATATATGTTTAATAAGTTGTTTTTTTTATACACATTTTATGTAAATTAATAAATATTTGAAAAAATCGTATAATCTCGCTTTAAAAATTCTTCATCTTTCACGGCTTCCTTTCATGTCATACGGTTGCTTATTTGATTCATTAATTAGTCGACGTTCCTAAGGCGTGAAAAACCTGTATTAAAGAGTTGCGGCATCGATATTTTGAAATTTAATGACGACAGCCGTCAAAGTTACGTTCTAGAAATTGACTTACACACAATTTAAATCGGTTTCTAATTTGATTCTTTGATAAGACGACTTTCCTATGTAAGGAGTGAAAACTGTTTTAATTAGTTGCGGCATCGATATTATGAAATTCAATGACGGCCAAGGTACTGCTCAGAAATGGAGTCACACAAATAATTTAATTGTCGTTCAGACAATGGATAAATATATGGTTTCATACAAGCAATATATCAGTTCACTGAAAATGGTTGTCTTTAACTTAGACAATATCCATAGGAAAGGCTATACGTACAGAGCCGTACGGCAAACCTATTGTCTACCCGTACGGGGCCGTGCGGCTAGCCTCTTGTCTAGCCGTACGACTAGCCACTGTAAAATGTATAGTTATTTCATTTTCATTTTACAAATGTCTCTAAAAATATATTTAAATTTTCTCTATCATGGAAGTGTCATTTATTCATACAACACATGACAAATTATAACAACAATATATGTTAAAATTATCTGACCCTTGTCAGACGTTTTATTATGAAACTAATAAATGATATGCATGATTGTCAGATTGTGAAATGCTCAATTCAAGTATTATACAAGAGCACCGCCTTGCGGGTGCAGACCGCTCATCTATTTTCTTTTTAAAGGTGAAGGGACTTTCATTTTCAATCACAAAAGAGGGAGGGGTGGAGTGAAGAGGGGTGTATAGTGTGGTGGTGTGGACATTTATTACATTATCTTCCAAAAATGCGGGGAAAAAAATGCAATAATAAAATAAAATCGGGGAGGAGGGGTGGGGGATTCTTGGGTGCGATGGTTGGACGGTATTTCAAACATAAAATAATAAAAATAAATATTTTTGTTTTTTAAGTTTCACAAAAAAAATTGGGGGGGGGGGGGGTTATAGTGTGAGGGGATGGTGGTCATTTGTGAGATGATCTTAAAAAAAACACAAAAAAACAACAATAAGGGGGATTCCGGGGGGGGGGGGGTTGTGGGGGGGATTCTTGGGTGCGATGGTTGGACGGTATTTCAAACATAAAATAATAAAAATAATAACCGCTTAAAAAAAATTGGGGGGTGGGTTCGGGGGTATAGTGTGAGGGTGTGGTGGTCATTTGTGAGATGATCTTAAAAAAAAAAAAATTAAGGGGGGGGAGGGGGGCAGGGCACGGGGAATGGTTTGGGTGGAGTCTATTGTGGTATGTCAGGTAAGAGTAGTTTTGTAAAAGTATCAATCAAATCTAATCATAAATAAAGAAGTTATGGCATTTTTTGCAAAATTTAATAATTTGACCTTGAGAGTCAAGGTCATTCAAAGGTCAAGGTAAAATTCAACTTGCCAGGTACAGTAACCTCATGATAGCATGAAAGTATTTGAAGTTTGAAAGCAATAGCCTTGATACTTTAGAAGTAAAGTGGATCAAAACACAAAATTTAACCATATATTCAAAGTTACTAAGTCAAAAAAGGGCCATAATTCCGTAAAAATGACAACAAGAGTTATGCAACTTGTCCTTTTACTGTACCATTATGATAGTATGCGAGTGTTCGAAGTACGAAAGCAATATTTATGATAGTTTAGGGGTAAAGTGGACCAAAACACAAAACTTAACAAAATTTTCAATTTTCTAAGTATAAAGGGCCCATAATTCCGTCCAAATGCCAGTCAGAGTTACATAACTTTGCCTGCACAGTCCCCTTATGATAGTTAGTAAGTGTTGCAAGTATGAAAGCAATAGCTTTGATACTTAAGGAATAAAATGGACCTAAACACAAAACTTAACCAAAATTTTCAATTTTCTAAGTATAAAAGGGCACATAATTCTGTCAAAATGCACGCCAGAGTTATCTTACTTGGCCTGCCCAATCCCCTCATGATAGTAAGTAAGTGTACCAAGTTTGAATGCAATAGCATTGATACTTTCTGAGAAAAGTGGACCTAAACGCAAAACTTAACCGGACACCAACGCCGACGCCAAGGTGATGACAATAGCTCATAATTTTTTTTCAAAAAATAGATGAGCTAATAAGAGATAAATGGTGACGGACCCATGACAAACAAATAACTGGAGATAGTAGTAACAATCCATCATAAGTTGCAGTACGAACTAAATGATTATCATGAAATAAAAACTGATTTAACAAGCAAATTCGTTGAATTGATATCCCCCGCCATTATACTTCTGGATACAAGTTACGGCTCTGGACACACAAAAAAAGCATTTTTTCAAATACAAAGGGTCATAACTCCGCTATTATTCAAGGATGTACAATGCCATTTGGCGTGCATCATCCTCTTATCCATATATATACTCATACCAAGTTTCAATGAAATCTGCCAAAGCACTTCCAAGATATGGTTCCGGACACAAAAGTGCCAGACGGACAGACGGAAAGACGGACAACGCCAAATTAATATCCCTCCGCTGTTGGCGGGGGATCACAAAAATTAAGCAAAATTAATTACATACGCAACAAGATGCGTTTGTGAAACCCATGTCCCCGTATATAACGTTTGACCTTGAAGGATGACCTTGACCCTTCACCACTCAAAATGTGCAGCTCCATGAGATACACATGCATGTCAAATATAAAATTGCTAGCTTCAATATTGCAGAAGTAACATAACATGAGCAATTTTGACCCATATATTTGACCTTGAAGGATGACCTTGACCTTTCACCACTCAAAATGTGCAGCTCTATGAGATACATATGCATGCCAAATATCAAGTTACTATCTTTAATAGTGCAAAAGTATTCATAAAATAAGCGATTTGGGCCACATATATTTAACCTCTGACCTTGAAGGATGACTTTGACCTTTCAACACTCAAAATTTGCAGCTCCATGAGATACACATGCATGCCAAATTTCAAGTTGCTATCTTCAATATTGCAAAAGTATTAATAAAATAAGCGATTTGGGCCACATATATTTGACCTCTGACCTTGAAGGATGACCGTGACCTTTCACCACTCAAAATGTGCAGCTCAATGAGATACACATGCTTGCCAAATATCAAGTTGCTATCTTCAATATTGCAAAAGTATTCATAAAATGAGCGATTTTGGCCACATATATTTGACCTCTGACCTTGAAGGATGACCTTGACCTTTCACCAATCAAAATGTGCAGCTTCATGAGATGCATTTGCATGCCAAATATCAAGTTGCTATCTTCAATATTGCAAAAGTTATTGCAAAATGTTAAAGTTGGCGTAAACAGATCAACCAACCAACCAACCAACAGACAGGACAAAAACAATATGTCCCCCACTACTATAGTGAGGGACATAAAAATAGACTGAACCTTCAAGCAAACCCCATATTTACATAGAACAATGTCTGAATCGACATAAATTTGGACAAAAAACATGCATTACCCTGGATATGAAGCACAGACCTTTTGATTGCAAACAACAGTCTTACTAAGACATTTCAGAAAATTACACGTTGCCAGCAAAGTACATTTTAAAATCAGATATGCAATGTCATGTCCTTACCAAATTGTAATAGAACTGTTTTCACTTCGAGTTTGCAAACAGCCTTAAAATATAAACTAAACACTAGAAAAGAATCTTTCAGGAGATAAAAGTGCACTTACAAAATCAAAGTCTTTCATTTTGAAAACCAATAGACAGAATTAAAACATAAAAATTATGCAATCTTCATTACACGGATCAACACCATTAAAACATTTTAAAATCATACACTTTGCATAAAATTCAAAGCTTGATATCTCAAACTTATCCACAATATTGAAAGATATTAAGAATCTTACAATCTGCATCATATTTAAAGCTCAATGTCTTATAAAACTGATTGACGAAACTGCAACATTTTACAAATTATTTAATCTACAAAAAATGTAAAACTTCACATTTCAAAATTCAACTGACAGCATTGACACATATTTAGAATCATACAAAGTTAAAGCTTTAAATGTCAACTTGAAATACACATCCAAGATATCATTTAAACTAATATACTGACAAAGTTTCAAGAAGATTTATAAGTTCATATAAGGAAAAATGCCCCGCCCACTGGTGGCCATGTTTTTCTTAGCAACTGGAACCAATTTCAAACTTGTCCAAATATCATTGGGACAAATCTTCTGACAAAGTGTCATGATGATCGTACAATAAATATGGCTTCTAGAGTTTTAACAGGGTTTTACTTTAGCCATATAAGGAAAAATGACACGCCCCCTTAGCGGCCATGTTTTTCCACCAACTAGAACCATTTTTGAACTCATCCAAGATATCATTAGGACAAATCATCTGACCAAGTTTCATAATAATCGGAAAATAAATGTGGCCTACAGAGTGTTAACAATGTTTTAGTAAAGCATGATACATAACCATATTAGGAAAAATGCCCCGCCCCCTGGTGGCCATGTTTTTTAAGCAAACAAAACTATTTTTGAACTAATCCAAGATATCATTAGGACAAATCTTCTGACCAAGTTTCATGAAGATAAGAAAATAAATGTGGCCTCTAGAGTGTTAACAAAGTTTTACTATAGCCATATAAGGTAAAATGCCCCACCCCCTGGCGGACATGTTTTTCAACCAACCAGCATCATTTTTTAACTTGTCCACGATATTTTTTGGGATGAATATTCTGACCAAGTTTCATGAAGATCGGAAAATAAATGTGGCCTCAAGAGTGTTAACAAGATTTTACAATAGCCATTTTTATAAGGAAAAATGCCCCGCCCCATGGCAGCCATGTTTTTCAAGCAAACATAATAATTTTCAAACCCATCCAAGATATTAATGAGACAAATATTCTGACCAAATTTCATGAAGATTGGACAATAAATGTGGCCTCTAGAGTGTTCACAACGTTTTACTATAGCCATATAAGGAAAAATGCCCCGCCCTTTGGCAGCCATGTTTTTCAAGCAAACGTAACCATTTTCAGCTCGTCTAAGATATCATTGAGACCAAACTTCTGACCAAATTTCATGAAGAATGGACAATAAATGTGGCCTCTAGAGTGTTAGCAATGTTTAACTAAAGACATATAAGAAAAACTCCCCCGCCCCTTGGCGGCCATGTTTTTTCACTGATCTGGACCATTTTCGAACTCGTCCAAAATATAAATAAAACCAATGTTTTGATTAAGTTTCATGATGATAAGGCAAACATTTTGACTTCTAAAGTGTTCACAAGGTTTCTCTATAGCCATATAAGGAAATTTTTTTACTGCCCCGCCCTGGCGGCCATGTTTTTCAACGGACCGGAACCAATTTTTAACTCAACCAAAATATCATTTAGACAAACATTTTGACAAAGTTACATGAAGATTGGACTTGTACAGTGTTCACAAGTTTTTTTGTTGTTTTTTTTACCTAGTGACCTAATTTTTGACCCAGCATGACCCAGTTTCGAACTCAGTCGAGGTATCAATGTGACAAATGTTCTGCAAAATTTCATGAAGATCAGACAATAAATGTGGAATCTAGAGTGTTCACAAGGCAAAATGTTGACGACATACAACGCACAAAAGGCAATCACAAAAGCTCACCATGAGCATGTTGCACTCAGGTGAGCTCAAAAGTTATGGCACAATTTTAAAGTTTTCAGACGGACGGACAAAAGCAATATATTTAACATTTAACCTTGAAGAATTACCTTGACCTTCACTTTTCACCACTCAATATGTGCAGCTTCACAAGATGCACATGCATGCCAACTGGAGCTTTGTCTGTTACCCCCACATACCGCATTGATTGATTGATTATTTTGTATGCTGTCTTCACAAAACAAGATAATACAATTTATGGCGATTTTTTAAGAATCATTATGCCATTATCATTTATAGCCATTTTGACCTTTGAACTCTTGAATTCTTTCACATGACAAGCCTTCCAATGACTTTGAACAAAATTGATGTACAGTCATTTTAAAATCTTACAATGAATGACATATTTATGGCCCAGACAAGATAATTTATTGCCATTTTTGACCTTTGAACTAAAACTACGAACTTGACCTTGGAGATATCGACATAATTCTTTCGCGCGACACACCGTCAAATGATGGTGAACAAAAGAGCCAACGATTTTAAAATCGCACAATAAACAACATAGTTATTGCCCAGACAAGCTCAATTATGGCCATTTTTTACCTTTAAACTCAAATTGTGCCCTTGTTCTTGGAAATATCGACGTAATTCTTTCGCCCGACACACTGTTCAATGATGGTGAACAAATGTGCCAAATGATTTTAAAATCTCACAATAAAAAACAAAGCTATGGCCCGGACAAGCATTTGACCTTTGAACTCCCAAGTGTGACCTTGACCTTTGAGATATTGACGTAATTTTTTTTAACGCGACACACCGTTCCATGATGGTGAACAAATGTACCGAGTCATTTAAAAATGTAACAATAAATGACATAGCTATGGTCCGTACAAACTTACAGTTTAAAACATACTAAGTGACCCCATGACCTAGTTTTTGACCTGGCATGACCCATATTCAAACTGACCTAGACATTATCTACATACAACTACTGACCAAGTTTGGTGAAGATCGGATGAAATATCGGGACAGACCGACAAACGTGACTCCTATATAGCCCCCATTACCAATTGTAATAGGGGTATAAATATCAAGTTGCTATGTTCAATATTGAAAAAGTTATGGCCATATAAGTTTTCGGCCAGATGGACAGACTGACTGACTGACGGACAGTTCAACTGCTATATGCCACCCTACCAGGGGCATAAACATATTCCACAGTTCAACAATTCTTTTTCCATTTTTGTTTTTTCATAATAATGTTATGGACCCTTGCCCTTATCTGGGCCACTGTTCTTCCGGTAAGTATTTTTAGGGACCCCATTATTTTTGAGCCAGATGGCATTATTTTTTCTCTTAATTCATCTCTAAAAAAGTTCATGAAACATATGTTCTCTTCGCTGGCCCACTTTCGTTTCATTCCTTTTCTTGTCCCTGTCCCTAAAACAAGAATAGATATAAAAAATAAAATAGCAATGAGTATCATGTCAGTGTTTTTTTTCAGTTTTGGGGGAAAGGGGTCGGGTCCCCTGAGAGGGGGATAATTCACGCATAAAAGGGGAAATTTCAATTCTAAGCAAGTAACATACAAAATCAAGTTGTAACACCATAATTCACCATACACAGAGCGAAAAACATTATTCCAACTTTTTTTTGTCATCAACATGTTATGTTTATGTTCAAAGATCAACATTTTTTGGCTTTTCTGTGAATTATTTAAACGAGGTATTGATTAAAATTGAACTACACTTCCAAGAGGGGAAATTTTCAAATATTTTTTGGAAAAATATACACTCTAAGCAGCAAACTCATTTGGTCAGTGACTGTAAGCCGTTTATTTTGTTGACTTTTCTACTGAATTGATCCTTGCACACAAAGTATCAACATAACAAGTCAGTGTTCTGCCGTGGATGCGCCCTTGTGTTATTGTCGCAAAAAACAAATATTTGTCCCCACCCGTTTTCTGTATATGGGTCCGCGGGCGCACATGAATTAGAAATAAAAACTAATCGATTCAATTTGTAAGTCGGTAAAGTAATCGAGTGAATGTGTAACCAGAACAAACTATTTCATTGTACATAACTCATTTCGCAGCCAATGGTTAATTTATTTAATATTAACACTCTATTTCATTGGTAAGTTGAGATTATAACAACCAATCAGATATCAAGGAAATTTCCGAAACTATCAAAATGGCTTAAAGTGACAGGCCAGAGAAAAAAAAATCCATTTATTTTTTTTCCTCCGGCAAGTAAAATTAGAAAATGGGAAGACTCTGTTGGGTTGTTAACCCAACAGAGTCTTCCCAAGTCCCTACATTGTTTAGCAATTACGAAAAAGTCTGCCCTTAAACGTACATTACAAGAAAATTGGCTTCAAAAATGTCCTTGGTCACTGTTTGACAACAACAAAATGACATGCAGATTGTGCATAAAGCAAAAAAGAAAACGCCTTTACTATCGGTATTTCTAATTATCGAACAAGTACTTTGACATGCCATGCGGAGTCCAATGACCATAAATCTGTTCAAAGTTTTGTAAATATGTTGACAACTGTTTGACAGTGTTAAAAAGTTGTTTGAATGTTCCAGTTTTAATAACAATGTTACAACCTGACTGTTAGAAGTTTAAGCAAGTTTAATCAAGTTAAAGGTTATTAGTTTCCACACATTTAATTCTGCTACAAAAATATTTCTGTGTCCCCATATTTTTTCTTTTTGTCCCCACTTTTGTAATCCTAAAGGGTCCCCAACAGTAAAATTTCACGGCAGAACACCGCAAGTGATACAATGATTGAATATTGTAGAGCAAGGTTTTCCTGATAAAAATGCACAAAACCTGAACATGTTAGGAGGTAAAATGAACTGAAACTGTTTTAACACCAGTTTAAAACAATTTTTCACACATATAAGAACTGACAGTTCGCAGAACTATCATTTCTTGGAAGAACAAGTACTTAACATTAACTTCCATAGCAAACTGCCTACTTTGTACTTTACAAGGACTTTTACAAGCACATTGTTGTAACCCTGTAGATCACAGAGGAGGTCGTCTAGAGCATCACACTTGACTTGGACTACTCATTTACTTTAATACAGTCATGACATAAGACTCTGTCACATAATGATAGAAAATGCAGAGAAACCCGTCTTCAAATTTAGTTCATACCTTGAGGATTTGGCTGCCTCATTTCATCATGGGTCAGACTGGCTGGCCCTTCACTGGCAGCAGTTGACATGGACTCTGAAAGAACCAAAGTGAAACCTGTAGATTGCATATGATAAGCACAGTCAACACTGGCATGTTGTATCACGAGAGGCTCTGACTCCTGTACAGATTCTAGACTGTGGGTGTCTTCAACAGTTGCCTCAATGACTGTAAACATATAATGTCAACAGTGGGGTCTTGTATGTCTATTATTCATTGGTGGGTCTTGCTGAAATCTATAGAAAACATGCATGCCCCCCATATGGCCTGTCCGTTGTAGTGGCAGCCATTGTGTGAATACGTTTTTTGTCACTGTGACCTTGACCTTTGACCTAGTGACCTGAAATCAATAGGGGTCATCTGCAAGTCACGATCAATGTACATATGAAGTGTCATGATCCTAGGCAAAAGCGTTCTTGAGTTATAATCCGAAAATCATTTTACTATTTCGGGTCACCGTGACCTTGACCTTGTGACCTCAAAATCAATAGGGGTCATCTGCGAGTCATGATCAAACTACCTATGAAGTTTCATGATCCTAGGCGTATGCGTTCTTGAGTTATAATCCAGAAACCATTGTACAATTTCGGGTCACCTTGACCTTTGACCTCAAAATCAAAAGGGGTCATCTGCAAGTCATGATCAATGTACCTATGAAGTTTCATGATCCTAGGCCCAAGCGTTCTTGAGTTATCGTCTGACGACCACCTGGTGGACAGACGGACCGATTGACATGAGCAAAGCAATATCCCCCCTCTTCTTCGAAGGGGGGCATAAATATATATTGGCTTGGACAACAGAAAATTGTACTAGAATATATAGTCTACAGTTGGGTCATGTCTTTATCATCAATAGGTGGGCCTTTATTATATGATAATAGAAATACCATGGGTCAGACTGGCTGGCTCTTCACTTGGCTCCCTCCTATCATGGGTCAGACTGGCTGGCTCTTCACTTGGCTCCCTCCTATCATGGGTCAGACTGCCTGGCTCTTCACTGTCAGCAGTTGACATGGACTCTGAAAGAACCAAAGTGAAACCTGTAGATTGCATATGATCAGCACAGTTAACACTGGCCTGTTGTATCATGAGAGGCTCTGACTCCTGTATAGATTCTAGACTGTGGGTGTCTTTAACAGTTGCCTCAATGCCTGTAAACATATAATGTCAACAGTGGGGTCTTGTATGTCTATTATCCATTGGTGGGTCTTGCTGAAATCTATAGAAAACATGCATGCCCCCCATATGGGCTGTCCGTTGTAGTGGAAGCCATTGTGTGAATACGTTTTTTGTCACTGTGACCTTGACCTTTGACCTAGTGACCTGAAAATCAATAGGGGTTATCTGCGAGTCACGATCAATGTACTAATGAAGTGTCATGATCCTAGGCAAAAGCGTTCTTGAGTTATCATCCGAAAACCATTTAACTATTTCGGGTCACCGTGACCTTGACCTCAAAATCAATAGGGGTCATCTGCGAGTAATGATCAATCTACCCATGAAGTTTCATGATCCTAGCCGTATGCGTTCTTGAGTTATCATCCGGAAACCATTTTACTATTTCTGGTCACCGTGACCTTGACCTTTGACCTAGTGACCTCAAAATCTGTAGGGGTCATCTGCGAGTCATGATCAATCTACCCATGAAGTTTCATGATCCTAGGCGTATGCGTTCTTGAGTTATCATCCAGAAACCATTTTACTATTTCGGGTCACTGTGACCTTGACCTTTGACCTAGTGACCTCAAAATCAATAGGGGTCATCTGCAAGTCATGATCAATGTACCTATGAAGTTTCATGATCCTAGCCCCAAGCGTTCTTGAGTTATCATCCGGAAACCACCTGGTGGACGGACCGACCGACAGACCGACATGTGCAAAGCAAAATACCCCCTCTTCTTCGAAGGGTGGCATAAATATATATTTGCTTGGACAATGGAAAATTGTACTAGAATATATAGTCTACACTTGGGTCTTGTCTTTATCATCAATAGGTGAGCCTTTATTATATGATAACAGAAATAACAAAGGAAATGTTTTGTTTTCCAAAAGCACTTCTAAAAGTGTTTTTTTATGCTTTTCGGTTTAAGGTATGAGATGTACACAAAATAACAACACACATATCCCCCACTAAAATATGTTATAAGACCTGCTTACAATTTAAATCAGAAAATCTTCATACTTGCAAGTTAAGTTATTTATCCTTTAAATCATTAAAATAACTCAGAAACAGAAATGTCTAATTGAGCATATAAACTATTTCATAAGGTGTCCAAATCTTAAGGTATTCCTATACTTCTTTTTTTTTTTTAATGGGCTACCATAACAATGACTCTGTTATGGACCACTTTCATAATACAAATGAACAGTGGCCAATGATCTATTATGGGTATAAATAACTATTTTACCTTCTTGATGGCCATCTTCGTCTTCAATTGGAAGAGGTAAATCTGTAAAAAATGATTTTTTATTTTAGAAATAACTAGTTATAGAAAAAAATAACCAGAAGTCACTCTTGATATGACAGTAAATATTTTCAATACTTCAAGGTTGTTAAAAAGTATTTTGTTGCATTAGCATTTCTTTGAGAGGATAAACAATTTTCAAGGCACATAAAATAGGTTTGCCTATTTTTACCACGTAAATTTTAGACTTATTGAATTAACGTGGCCAAAACAAGGGCCCCGCCTTTCAAACAATGTTTTACATCGTTTGTCTGTTCTCAAGCGCTCTGTTTTGTTCTGAAGAATGATCATTCAGTCGAATTTACTGACAGCCATAGGAGAGAAAGTATCAAAAATTCTCCATCCCAATTCAGTAAAATGAATTATATTAATAAAATTCTTATAATCAAACCTTCTACTACTATGTCCTTCATCTGCCTTCCCTTCCACTCATTGACTTTACCATTTTCAACAGCATACAACATCAGGGCAACCTATAAAATTTCAAGAAGACCATAATATTCCAGTGTCAACAATACTTCCATCATAACAACGACAATATATTGCAATACGGTTTTTGGCGTATTGTTGCAGCACTATGAGATACGCATGTAATCCAAATATCAAGTTGCTGTTTTCAATATTTCAAAAGTTATGATCAAACGTTTAAGTTTTGGTAAAAGTTTTGGACACACACACACCGTGACACGCACACACATACAAAGAAAGACAAGCCAAAAACAATATACCCCCGTTCATTCGATCCAGGGGGCATAAAAGGCCATTAATGCA
Organism: Dreissena polymorpha; assembly: GCF_020536995.1. Classification (NCBI taxonomy): domain Eukaryota; kingdom Metazoa; phylum Mollusca; class Bivalvia; order Myida; family Dreissenidae; genus Dreissena; species Dreissena polymorpha. Next base: position 73,032,115 of record NC_068365.1, read on the forward strand.
AAGCATACTAGTCAAAGTCAACATCAGATATGGTCTTACTATGGCTGCCTGTTAAATTATTCTTTCTTTTAGCCCTCTTAGTTACAATATAGCATTTAGTTTTTCAAATATATGTGTATGGAAAATTTAAAGATTTTTATTAATGAAATATATACCTTTGAGAGTTCCATGGTACTGGAAGACAACTGATAATATTCCTTGTGTGTCTTCACATCATGTCCCAGATGCTTTGCAAGCAATTTTAGTTCACCATGAGTCATGTCAAGAATCTACAAAGCATGTTAATTCTTGATTATATTCACAAATATGCAGTCATCATTCCAGTTTGCTGCCAATTTAACAAATTTTTTTTGCATCTTCTACAGAAAAGATGTACACAAGAAAGCTTTTATCTGTATAGTTGTAGTCATTATGGTGCTCCAAATTCTTGTAATCACACCATGCATTTACAGAGTCAAAAATTTTGTAATGTTTAATTCTGAAAAAGCCAACACGTGGTTTGGTATTTACATGATCCGCCATTTTGCAAATAGCTACTTCCTGTATATATGCCAAAATTTATGTTAAATATAACAATTGGGTCTAACAATTTAAAATCAATTATTGGGTTCTCACAGATAACCATTTTCTGTCATACAAAAGCTGCCAAAATCAAAGGTCTCCATAAAAGTTTTTATTATAATTTATTCACAAATTGATGGCAAGCAAATTCAACATAATTACTTATTCCTGTATAAAAGCCGAAGTATACATGTATGTATGTATGCCATTAAACTGGAAGAGAATGTAGTATAATTGCTGAAAGTCTAAATAAATATTGTGCCATAATAAAGAAACCTTCAGGTCACAATATCTCATCTGTACAGGGATATGAAACAAAGACCATAATTCTTAAATGGCTTAAACAATCCAATATTTGCACAACTAGACTTTAGAAGTAATTGTGAACGATTGTACCAGTTTGTAAAATAAAAAATAAGTACTGAATTATAAATAGAAAGTTCAATATTGAACCTTGAATGTTTCAAGAAATGATTTTTTATTTGACAAGGATAACACATTTGCATACATTTAATATGGCCATATTCGAACCAAAGCAAATACATACATATAAAACAACATAACAATTTCTTGATTTAACAGCAAAGTTTAATATAAAATAACAAATCTATGTATCAAAGACTAAAGTAAACAAAAGGACTGCAATGGTCGCTCAAGGTATATTGACAGCAAGTAAGAAATGCTGAACCAATGATTGGCAAATCACCATGACAAAGTAACCTTGGAACTTTTGAAGAATGTCAAATATTTAGCTGCTGGGCTGTGTTGTATTTAAGGCGTAGGTTTCATAAGAAGGTATAACCATTTAACTCTATGCTTTACTTGTGACCAAAGAGGCAGGCAAACTTTGACTCCAGGGGCATAATTTGAACAATCTTGGTAGTGGACAACTCAGTAATTACAAACCAAATACCATTCTCTGGACCTTGTGGTTTCAGACACGATTATACATTTTATTACTATATACCTCAGGCTCCTATGAACCAGTGAGGATTTTTAAGTGGTTTTCACTATCAGTCTGTCTACCCATTTTTACCTGTTTCTAACTGTCCTAGTTAAGGTTTAAAACTATAATTTGTTCAGTTCAAAGTGCTTCAAATATGCTGCATAACCTAAGGTTTTAGGGTATAATTACCTGTGACACTGTAGCAATGTATTTTCTCAATAAGGTTGTTGTTATCCTTTCAGGCCTCTGCAGTCCCGGGCATTCTCGAACCAATTCATGCATAGCTCGACTGCCAGATAATGGAGTAAGAGCATTTAATCTGGAGAAAAGATAGGGATTGTCTCTTGGAACTGATACCAATGAACTACTTCTTGTCTCCACCAGGACATTTATAGCTGATTTTACATCTGGAGTTAATAATATACATGCTGTCACATTCTTCTTTGATTTTCCACGCACTTCAAGCATGTCCATTCTGAAAATATTTCATAAATAAAAAAACATTAGGCACAAAGTGACTTCCCAAACAGATACAAAAAAGTGACTTTTAACATGTTTTTCTATATTTAACCTTGTGACCTAGTTTTTGAGCTCATATGACCCAGCTTCAATCTCTGGCAAAATTTCATTGTGACAAATGTTCTGACCAAGTTTCATGAAGATTGGCCAATAAATGTGGCTAATATAGTGTCAACAAGTTTTCACTAAAGCCATATAAGGACAACTGCCCCCCCCCCCCTGGCGGCCATGTTTTTCAACAAACCATAACCATTTTCAAACTCACTCAAGCTATTGTTAGAACAAATGTTCAGATCAGTGGCCATGTTTTTCATTCAACTGGAACCATTTTCGAACTCGTCCAAGATATTATTGGGACACATGTTTTGACCAAGTTTCATGAAGATTGGACTAAAAATGTGACTTCTAAAGTGTTAACAAGGTTTTACTATAGCCATATAAGGAAAACTGCCACGCCCCCTGGCGGCCATGTTTTTCAACCAACCGGAACCATTTTCTCACTCGTCCAAGATATTATTGGCACACATGTTCTTACAAAGTTTCATGAAGATTGGACTAAAAATTTGACTTCTAGAGTTTTAACAAGGTTTTACTATAGCCATATAAGGAAAACTGCCACGCCCCCTGGCGGCCATGTTTTTTAACCAACCGGAAACATTTTCGAACTCGTCCAAGATATTATTGGGACACATGTTCTGACAAAGTTTCATGAAGATTGGACAATAAATGTGACTTCTAGAGTGTTAACAAGGTTTTACTATAGCAAACTGCCACGCCCCCTGGCGGCCATGTTTTTCAATCAACCGGAACCATTTTCGAACTCGTCCGAGATATTATTGGGACACATGTTCTGAGTAAGTTTCGTGATGATTGGACAATAAATGTGGCCTCTAGAGTGCTAACAAGGTAAATGTTGACGACGCACGACGGACAAAAGGCGTTCACAATAGCTCACCATGAGCACGTTGTGCTCAGGTGAGCTAAAAACAACAAGAAATCTGTGTTTCAAATGCAAACAAAAACAAAAACAACATATCAGGGGTGTCAATTGGCTAAAATCTAAAATCCTTAAAATAGGCATTTCGTTTTGGGGCCAGAGCAAAAGAGGGTTAATAATTCATGTAAACTTTGTTTACAATTGTATATAACTTTGTAAACAATATGTTAAAGTAAAATAATTTGTGTTTAAGATGACATTTTGTGATAATTATCTTAAAATTCCAGTAAAAAATCCTCTGATTTATATCAATATCAAAATTGGTCCTTAAGGGCCAAAATCCTGATTTCAGGCGTAATCCTGAACTTCGACGCCTCTGCATATTTAAGGTCAAAAACACAATTTATGCAAAACTAAATATCTAGATACATATTTAAGTTCCTAGGATGCTTATTACAATGAAGACAAAACTTGCCTTTTTGCAAACTCTCTCTCAGTGTCAGACAATGAGGCACGAAACTCTTCAGTCCCCGTCCACTCTGGTCTGTTCTGGTATGCTTCCAGGAGCATGTCTTCAACTTCTGCAATTCTTCTTTTGTTGAAAATGTACAGTCTGCACATAGTCGCCTTTGCCAGTCTAGTCCAACTTCCAGGATTAGGACAAGCACGAAGAACTCTGACTTCATTCTCTATGATCTGTTTTATATAATCCCTGAACTTGACAAGATCATCGGTTTCTGGTATGCACGTTAATTTGTTCATATCACGAACAGTTTTCTGTCTTGTCATTGGAGCATTTACTCGATATTTCCATTCTGCATCAAACAACACTTTGAACAGTCTTGTTTCCTCTGCCATTTCATTTGAATTGCGTCTTACAGAATAGCCATTTTTAATCATTATACAATGACCAAGCAGATGACCCATTTTGTTAGCAACGGTGACACTGTTATGCGACAGACTCAAGGTGCTATTAACAACCAGGTCAAAGTTATCTTTACAAAGAAGCTTGTTCAAGCTGACCATTGGCAGATGCTCACTTGCTTTTATCACTAGACGAGCCAAGGTCCTAGCATTTTGGCTAATCCTATGCATATCATTTTTCTTCTGTATGTGTTTCCCTCCCAATGCACACACCTGCATTGAACTGAACAACTTAATAATAGTATCTTTTTTAACAACTTCCTTTATATCATCATCATGCATTGTGCGTAGCATTTCTGCAACAGCCTTTTCATTTTCAGTATGCAAACAACCGTAAAGTAGGCTTTTGGCCTTCCGTACAGCATTTTTGTGTCCGTCATATTATCACCTTTAGTATCATTTGGCCGCATTTTACACGAAAGGAGATGATGCCATAATAGTTTTTTCAAGTAAAATCCTTTACAGTATACACAAGGAACATAATCTTGGTGTGAATGATGTTTTTCCTGATCGATGTTTTCTCTTCGTGCTGTAATGAGGACACCTTCACCTGTACTAATAACATCTATATTGTGTTTGAAGTTACCTTCATTCACAAGTTCTGTGAAAAGATTTTCCCTCTGCTTTGATTTCTTTGGCAGAAGTCGGATTTGAAGAACCTTTTGACGTTCCTTGTGGGTTAAGAGATGTCTAGATATTTTGGATTTAACCGCCTTCTTGCAGTAAACACAGAAGTTAATTTTGTCATATCTCTTTTGACAGCCATCCCGTGGTAATTTTTTGACTGCAGATAAACACCTACAAAAACAAAACACATTTATCAGATCTTTACAGTAACTATTGACCTTAACTGACTGTGCTAAACCCTGATAATCTGACCATCTCAATACTTCATGCCTAATGTGTTTAGGAGACTAAAATATGTAACAATCTACTACATAACTGATATGAGAGTACATGTCACTTTATTTTTTATACAGACACAAGGCTTCCTAATTCTTTTTAACATTAAAGTACATTTATACTGCTTTGGGTGGCAAAAAGGGAATGGTTTTCAAGTCCTATAAAAAAAAATGTTCGTAACGCAAATACAAGAAAATTGCACATTTATGACATTTTCAATTTTTTTTTAACTGATAGATAGAAATACAAGAGCACCACAAAACGTTGCCACGCTCGGCTGCGAAAGCTTGCCAGAATTTTTTTCTTTTTAGAGGTCACATATACCTTGACCTTTGACCTAGTGACCCAAAAATGGGTGTGGTGTGTCAAACTCGTCAAGGTGCAGCTACATATGAAGTTTCAATGTTATAGGTGGAAGCGCTTTTATTGTAGATGCAATGTTCAAAACCTTAACAAAATGTAAAGGTTTAAGTGGACAACGACGGACACGACGAGCTGGCTATGGCATTACCTCGGGTTTTCTCCGAAAACAGCCGAGCTAAAAATATATTAGGCAAATGTTAAATTACTGATCTTTTTCAAGTTAACATAATTTACATGATATGGAGATAAACTGTTTCCAACAGCAAAAATCAACCATCCATTATTGTGTACCATATTACATGTAGTTTTTCTACACTGAACCGTGAATACCGACATGATGTTGTAATTTGCATTTAAAAATGAAACCAAACTAATTTAGTGCTTCATTCTAAAACAATGATATTATATTTTCTTTTACAATTTGAATCAACAAGGTATGCAAATAGAATAAAATACCAAATTTTATTTTATTTTGAACATTTCTATATATTTTGGGAACCTCTTTTTTCATTTATTACTTCATTGTATGTTACACATGTTTCACATGACCATGTTTATCTAATAACAATCATCAAACCAGTCGTCGAAATTCGCACTAGTCTGACAGCAAAAAACTAGTATTTTTTCTTTCGGGCTTGTAGGAAATCCAATATTACAAGCCCGACGTGCTTGTACAATTTATTAAACAGAAAACGAGTTCCACTTTCATTTTCAATATTTGTAAACAAAGTTTTGAGCTGCTTAAATCAACAGCCGCTTATGTTTGAACACACTGCGCACATGTGCTGGGCAATCAGCCGATAATTGTATTACTGCGCATAAAGCGCATGGTTTTGTGATTCCCGGATTACTATTATGTAAAATTATGTTATGCGTTGCGTTTGGGACACAGAGAGTAATGGCCGAACAGTTGTCATTCAAGTACGTCATTGAGGAATGCAAATCTGAGGTCACTGTGATTGACACATTTGTCAACTAGCTTTTTGTAGAATAACCTGGCACTTAATTGCTTATATATTTCCGGGTGGTTCAGGTTTGCTCTCTCTTTCACATGGATATATGGGATAACTTTCTACTAATTTTTTACCTAAACTTTATGTGTATATTCATAATTGTGATTTGATTGAAATCCGTGTGTGAAATTAATTTCTTCTTATTACAGGATCCGAAAGAGGCTGGCTCAGATGACGAGGAAGCTTACTTGGATGAGGATGAAATAAATAAGAGATTTGTATTGTATTCTAAAGATTGAATAAATGAATGCTTCTATGGATGTTTTATGTGACTGTATGTTTATCTGCATTAATAACAAAAATGTTTGGGCCAGTAATATCTGACTCGGGCTTGTTCAAATTCCCATAGTTCTAGCCCAACTTGCTTGTAGATTTAAATCTCAATTTCAATGACTGTCAACCCAAATTAATTATTGTGGGAATCCCCTATAGCTTCTAGACAAGATTATTCGGACAATTTTAGATGAAAGTCACTAGCTTGCTTCTCCTGTTTAGCCAGTAATAAATTACCCATAGACAAAATATGTATGCTAACTAATAGAACAAGGGCTGTTTGTAAAACATGCATGCCCCCCCATATGGGCTCTCCGTATTAGTGACGGCCATTGTGTGAATATGTTTTTTGTCACTGTGACCTTGACCTTTGACCTAGTGACCTGAAAATCAATAGGGGTCATCTGCCAGTCATGATCAATCTTCCTATCAAGTTTCATGATCCTAGGAATAAGTGTTCTTGAGTTATCATCCGGAAACCAGTTTACTATTTTCGGGTCACCGTGACCTTGACCTTTGACATAGTGACCTGAAAATTAATAGGGGTCATCTGCGAGTCATGATCAATCTACCTATGAAGTTTCATGATCTAGGCCTTAGCGTTCTTGAGTCATCATCCGGAAATTATTTTATTATTTCGGGTCACCGTGACCTTAAAATCAATAAGGGGCATCTGCGAGTCATGATCAATGTACCTATGAAGTTTCATGATCCTAGGCCCAAGCGTTCTGGAGTTATCATCTGGAAACCACCTGGTGGACAGACCGACAGACAGACCGACATGTGCAAAGCAATATACCCCCTCTTCTTTGAAGGGGCGGCATAAAAATGATGCCTTTAAAGAAATAAAAAGCTTAGCAAAAAGTAGTTTCGGAAAATAAAAAAAATGATCACATACCTTTATCCTTTTGTGAATGCACAGTTGAATGGGTGTTAGGAACTTTGTCTTCAGACGAAGAAACTTCCATATCACCATCTGAATCCTCATCAAGTATGGCAATTGCTTTTCCAACATCTGCAAACCCAATTTAAACTTATATGTAGAAGATACGACACGTGTCACTGCGACTGTTAGTGTGAATTCAAACAAAAACCCTTAAATAGTAGAAGCAATTACAACCTTTTATAACATTGTTGCAGTACACAATCATAACTAGAGCTTTGTCACAGACGTGACGTTTACCCCCATGTGTCACATTGACACAGAGACTATTTTGCATGATGTCGTCACAAAACAAGAGAATGTAATTTATGGAAATTATTAAGAATTATTATGCCATTATCATTAATAGCCATTTTTACCTTTGAACTCTTGAATCTTTCACATGACACGCCGTCCAATGACTGAACAAAATTAATGTACCGATTCATTTCAAAATCTCACAATGAATGACATAGTTATGGTCCAGACAAGATCATTTTTTGCCATTTTTGACCTTTGAACTCAAAGTGTGACCTTGACCTTGGAGATATCGAACTTATTCTTTCGCGGGACACACTGTCCAATGATGGTGAACAAAAGAGCCAAATGATATAAAAAATCGTACACGACATAGTTATGGCCCGGAGAAGCTCATTCATGGCCATTTTTGGCCTTTGAACTTAAAGTGTGACCTTGACCTTTGTCGACGTAATTCTTTTTACCCGACACACCATCCAATGATGGTCAACAAATGTGCCAAATGATTTAAAAATCTCACAATGAACAACATAGTTATGGGCTGGACAAGCTCTTTTATGGCAATTTTTTATCTTTGACCTTGGAGATATCGACATAATACTTTCGCATGACACACCGTCACATGATAGTGAACAAATGTACCAAGTTATTTTAAAATCGAACGATAAATGACATAGTTATGGTCCGGACAAACTTTTGGTATAAAACACACTAAGTGACCCTGTGACCTAGTTTTGACCCGGCATGACCCAATTTAAAACTTGACCTAGACATCATCAAGATACAACTTGTGACCAAGTTTGGTGAAGATCGGATGAAATTTTCAGGACAGACTGACAGACGGACAAAGTGACTCCTATATAGCCCCCATTACCATTAATGGGGGTTAAAATAAAATAAAATATATATAAGTAAAGCTGTGCTAGATTTCCAAGGATAATGGCAGGGTACAAACAGAATTTACAATATTTAATAGTGACAGAACTACTGTATAATAACAAATGTGTTTATTTTACTAATTTTATTATGGTTGAATCATTTATTCCATTTATGTTAAGTTCGTCATTGCCTAATAGCCAACAGTGGTAATGAACTAATACAAGCAATTAGAATGCTAAACATTGTCAATGTCAAGTTAGGTTAACGGCTGCCTGGGTACCAAGCAATGAATAATATCATAACCAAAACATTAAAGCACTACTTGACTGATATTATACATATTACAAGAGCACCGCATAACTGGTGCTACTTTCAGCTACGGGTGCAGTTTTGAATAACGAAAGCTTGTCAGATTTTTTTTTATTACTTAGGTAACAGTGACCTTGACCTTTGACCTTAGTGACCCAAAAGTGTTAAGGTTTCAGCACGAAGCAGACGGCAAAATGAGCTGGCTATGAAAATAAATCGGGCCGAAAACGCCGAGCTAAAAACAATGTCCATCTTTAACAGAGCATACCTGCTGTTAAAAGTGCTGAACCAAATTTAACAACACTCTAGTTGTGTGTTGAGTTCCACTGCTTTCAGGTTCTGTATCATCAGAGTCTGTGTCAGGGATGTATGCTGGATCATCATCTGAGTCACAGTCTGAATCTATTAAGAATATGAAACACAAAGCATCCATTACTATTCTTAGCAGAACAAAGCAACTATCCTGCGTTCATTTGTCGCTAACAGTAGCTACCATTTGCAAACGTTTGCAACCTTTAACCTTTTGGTTTCCTAGTCAGTCAACCGCTGATACTTTCTACTGGGTACCAACTCCTAACTTTATCAGCTACCACTTTCTTTTTATTAAATGGAAGGCAGCATTCTGATTTTTTAAGATATCGTTTTTACCTTTTCAGCTACTAAATGTATTGATTAACAGACAAATTACCAGAAACAACCGTTATTTAAAGCGATAGTAATTCCTTTCTTCTTCTATCTCTGTTTAAACAATATTGTATGCAGGAAATACAATGCTTCCAGCTTCAATAATAGTGGCTTATCAGATAATGTTATCAAGACTATATGCCGTGCAGTTCCAAATCATTCTAACCATGATGATACAGAAAGAACAAAAATATGAGCAAAAGCTTTCCCAAACGATGGATATCAATAATTTAACTTAATAACCTAGTTTTCTTTTATAAAAAATAGTTTTGAATTTGAACATGATGTTATCAGTATAAGAATTATTAACAAGGGCTGTTTGTAAAACATGCATGCCCCCCCCATATGGGCTGTCCGTTGTAGTGGCAGCCATTGTGTGAATACGTTTTTTGTCACTGTGACCTTGACCTTTGACCTAGTGACCTGAAAATCAATAGGGGTCATCTGCGAGTCACGATCAATGTACCTATGAAGTGTCATGATCTTAGGCAAAAGCGTTCTTGAGTTATCATCCAAAAATCATTTTACTATTTCGGGTCACCATGACCTTGACCTTTGACCTAGTGACCTCAAAATCAATAGGGGTCATCTGCAAGTCATGATCAATCTACCTATGAAGTTTCATGATCCTAGGCGTATGCGTTCTTGAGTTATCATCCGAAACCAATCTTACTATTTCTGGTCACCGTGACCCTGACCTTTGACCTAGTGACCTCAAAATGGATGTGGCCTGTATAACTCTTCAAGGTGCATCTACATATGAAGTTTCAAAGTTGTAGGTGGAAGCACTTTGATTGTAGGGCCAATGTTAAGGTTTTACCATGACGCAGACGGCGGACGTCAGATGGCATGACAAGCTGGCTATGACAATACCTCGGGTTTTCTTTGAAAACGCCGAGCTAAAAACAATATCCATCTTTAACAGAGCATACCTGCTGTTGAAAGTGCTGAACCAAATTTAACAACACTCTTTCTAGTTGTGTGTTGAGTTCCACTGTTTTCAGGTTCTGTATCATCAGAGTCTGTGTCAGGGATGTATGCTGGATCATCATCTGAGTCACAGTCTGAATCTATTAAGAATATGAAACACAAAGCATCCATTACTATTCTTAGCAGAACAAAGCAACTATCCTGCGTTCATTTGTGGCTAACAGTAGCTACCATTTGCAATGGTTTGTAGACTGATGTAGACATTTCACTTGAATATTTTTGGCCTACAAGTTCGAGTTTTCAGTCAGACCTTGTTTTTCTTTCAGGCAGTCATATCTGTAGGTCTGACAGAGTTTCGTGAACTGCGTCCTCAACTCAACCTGTACAATCTTTGTTTTTCAAAGAAGCTGTATAAAATTTCTTAAGAAACACAATTTTCAAAATCTCACTGTAGTAGCAGAAATGTTTGAACTTTTTAAATAACTGTGCAAAGATTGACATCATAAACACAAAAAACATAGTCTTGAGAATAATAGGTTGTTTCCTTGGGTTTAAAAGCTGTTTGTTTAGTTTTTCAATTACAACAGCTTGGCAGCTCACCTAAGCATCATATTTGTGATAAAACATAAAACCAGTATAAGGCATCTACCTCCAAAAGCAACTGCATACTATCTCACTTACAGTATTTTCACATCCATGAGGAAATCAATCAGGGATGAAATGTCATTAGATCACAGTATTTGTCTACTACAGCACATTACGACATGGACTACTGCGCTATTAAGCTTAACACCTGGCTCTGTGACTTATGAGTGGAGTAATAGGTCTAAAATTTATACCTTCTTGATTTGATAGATTGAATCCATCACTGGAACTAACTGGTTCAATCTCTTTATAAGCCTCAGTTGGTTTGTACTGTGGATATACTGGGCTTAAACCTCCTGACTCCATACTGGCTGGTTGCGACTTCAGAGATTCTGACTCATGAAGGACATCTGGACTTTGGCAGTCTTCAACAGTTACCTCTTCAATGCCTGTACATATATATGTATAGTCAATACTTGGATCTCGTGTTTATTATGCATAAGTGGGTCTTACTGAAATCGTGATAAACTATATTTTGGGATTGGACTCCAGAGGTTTACTGTAACATATATAGTCAACAGGTGGACAAAAAAAGTATATTTGCTTTTACAACTTCAGTTTTGCTGTTATGTATTTTATTAGTTACAAAGTTCTTTTGACGGTGGACATTGGTTCCTTTACCCATTCATGTATTATATTTATGTAATTTTAAAGCAATGACCTCATCTCCCCTCACAGCCATCCTTTCCTCGCATGTTCATTTATTTTCATTAAATGTTTGTTTTGCAACAGTCATTGGAACATATTGTTAATTCAAATTTTTAAATTGTATGGACTTTTTGACACAAGTCAACAGTGAAAACAGTGAAGAAAGTCTGACCGAACCAAATTCCCTGATTTTTCCCTGATTTCAGGAACTTCTCCAAAATTTCCTGACTTTTCCCTGACTGAAAAAAGTGAGTGTTTTCCAGGTTTTCCCTGATTTCCAAGTTGGCTGGGAACCCTGCCCGACAGTGCACATATGACCCTGAGGTGTTACCCTAGGTGTAATATGTGCACTGAGACGGTCGGGTTTAAAGAGTTTAAATTTATACCTTGAGGATTTGGCTTCTTCAGGAACATTTTTTTTTAAATCTCACTTGTTACAATACACCTTCCTAAAAAAAGGAGCCACATTTTTTATGCTGATCTATAAATGGGTCTAAGTAAATATATATAATAGTAAAATTCAATCTTTTAAGTCATTGGTCTTTGATCACTAAACAACTAGAGCTTTGTCACAGACGTGACGAATATCGCCACATGCTGCATTGACACAGAATATTTTGCATAAAATAAGAAAAACTTATTCTACCAAGTTTCATGTTGACAGATTAAACCAAACTCAAGTTATTGAGTGGAAACCATGATACGGATCAATTCTCTTTTCTTTTTTTTAAGTCACTGTGACCTTGACCCCATAGATCATAAAAGAAATCCGAGGCGAGGTCTTGTCAATAGCATCATTTAAACAGAGTTTCATTACGGTATCTCATATGAAATAGAAATTATTTATTGGAAACCATTATTCTATCTTTAGCCACAGTGACCTTGACCTTCCTTACTAGATTCAAGTTTTTAAGGCTTCATTTCCAACCCTAATAGAATGATGAGCAGCAAACGGCATAAAACCTGAACAGAGTGCGAGTTACTCCCAGGCTGTTCTGGTTTTATGCTGGTTGCATTTAGCCTTTTTACTCTGCGTCTGAGAGGGAAAGGGTTTTAAAGCATATTAAGCTTATCGTCATAAATAAATACAAGTATACAATAACAAAATATGTTTATACTAAATACAAAACATTCATCATTTTAAAGAACATTTAATTTGAATAACCATAAAATAAATATGGATCTTGAGAATGCCACATGGTTAAGGTTAAGGAATAGTGACCACACACTGTCAAGTTCATTATAATGTAATAGTTGTTGCAATTATTAAATTATTCATTATAATGTAATAGTTGTTGCAATTATTAAAGTATATGATTATCTGTGTGAAAAAATATAATAATTTTAAACTACATATATATGACATTTTCTCTTATATTTAAGAATTTTGAACTTTACTAACACATCTAGCTTTCTTAACACAGTTAATTTAACCAAGGCTTTTTTCCTTCTTATAGAATGGCAGTTTTTCACAAATTTTGAGAAGTTTGCGACTCAAATTTTCACAATTAAAAGAACTGAGCAACCTAATTTTTTACATCTATTTCAAATGTATGACTCATTTTTGGCAATTTTGAAAAGGTTGCTACTCATTTTTTCACAATTTTGACAAGTTTATGACTCATTATTTCACAAAAAAGGGGAAAAAAGCCTTGTTTAGCTATTAAGCAGTTATATAAACCTGTAGCTGTGCTCGACTCTCTGTCGTGAACGTGCCTGGAGGCCCCAGCCAGGCCTTGTGCTAAGATGGATTCTAGAAAAATCTCAGCAAACCGTTCATAGACGTCTCGATGAGGTACTGATGTAGAAGAAAATCAATACATACATTAGAGACCCGAACAAATTCATGAGCCACATTCTGGGTCGTAACGTAACAAGGGCCGTAACGGTAAAGATTTTAATTACATTTGTACTTAGCAGAGTTCCAAAGTACAGTCTATTACAAGATAAATCTGAGCCGATTTTAAAAAACGTATAGCAAATTTTGTAATTTAATGACGACCTGCTCCATGAAGTTTACTTTCAGTTTAGAGCCGCCGTGATCAGTAACATTTTTGTGTTTTGCATCCAATTTGAATGTTCTCCAAAAAATATAATAATAAATTCACATGTCTACTCAATAGCTATGTATTTTTAGAACACATTTCGCGAGAATTTCTCACGAAAAATGACATGTACAATGTTTAAATCAAAGTTTTAAGCTGTGATTAAAAGTTTCAAAAACACCCAATGCGCCCTTTTTAAGAGAATCTCCGTGCAAAATGCCTTTTTTTCAAGTCATGCGCCATGCCCCTCTGCTTTTCTAGATGAAACACTACAAGCTAACTCCAATATAACCCCCTAAACTTCGTTTGTGGGGGTATAATAAAATCATTCTCAAAAGTTAAATAATATCTTTTGTAGTTGTAGATTATTCGGGTATTAATCCTCTCATTTCACAAATAAACTGTTCATAACAGATGAGATGGCAAGCATAAATGTCTTAATGAACACAAAATATTTTGCATGTTGTCTTCACAAAAAACAGCCCAAACCATGCTCAATGTTAAAAACGCACTAAGTGACCCCGTGACCTAGTTTTTGATCCGGCATGACCCATATTCACACTTCACCTAGGTATCCTCTAGATACAACATCTGACCGAAGATCGGATGAATACAACTTGAATTAGAGAGCGGACACTTAATACAGACGGACCGACCGACAGACCAACAGACAAGTTTGGTGAAGATTAGATGAAAACAACTTGAATTAGAGGGCGGACACTTAATACGAACCGACCGACAAGTTCACTCCTATATACATCCCTAAACTTTGTTTGTGGGGGTATAATTGCATTTATACCTTGAGGATTTGGCTCCCTTCTATCATGGCTCAGACTGGCTGGCTCTTCACTTGGCTCCCTCCTATCATGGGTCACACTGCCTGGCTCTTCACTGTCAGCAGTTGACATGGACTCTGAAAGAACCAAAGTGAAACCTGTAGATTGCATTTGATCAGCACAGTTAACACTGGCCTGTTGTATCATGAGAGGCTCTGACTCCTGTATAGTTGCCTCAATGCCTGTAAACATATAATGTCAACAGTGGGGTCTTGTATGTCTATTATCCATTGGTGGGTCTTGCTGAAATCTATAGAAACAAGGGCTGTTTGTAAAACATGCATGCCCCACATATGGGCTGTCCGTTGTACTGGCAGCCATTGTGTGAATACGACTTTTGTCACTGTGACCTTGACCTTTGACCTAGTGACCAGAAAATCAATAGGGGTCATCTGCAAGTCACGATCAATGTACCTATGAAGTGTCATGATCCTAGGCAAAAGCATTCTTGAATTATCATTCGAAAATCATTTGACTATTTCGGGTCACTGTGACCTTGACCTTGTGACCTCAAAATCAATAGGGGTCATCTGCGAGTCATGATCAATCTACCTATGAAGTTTCATGATCCTAGGCATATGGGTTCTTGAGTAATCATCCGAAAATCATTTTACTATTTACTATTTACATAAAAATCAATATGGTACATGCCATATAAGGAAGTCATAGTATTTCCAACCAATCAGCCTCAACCCCGCTCAGGTAGTATATGACATATTTTGCAGGGCTACCTGAGGGGAGACGATGTATGAGGGATATACGAATCTGTATATCCACCTCATTAACTAATCAAATAGCATCAAATTTATTCAAAGTATTTTAAATATAAATACATGTATATAGTCAACAGTTGTGTCTAATTATCCATTGAAATCTACATAAAAAGTATATTGGATAGGACAACAGCAGTTTTGCTGTTATGTATATACATATATAGTCAACAGTTGGGTCTCGTCATTATTATCCATTGATGGGTCTTTCTGATATCTACAGAAAAAGTATATTGGGTAGGAAAACAGCAGTTTTGCTGTTAAGTATATATATATATATATATATACATTTTGTTTAATGTTGGGTCTCCACATTTTTATCCTTAAGTGTATCATTTTTGAAATACATATAGTTATAAGTAGGGTCTTGTCTTATTTTCGGGTAGATGATCAGAGTTAGAACCACACCTATTTAGGGCATTCTGTCAAAAATGACTAAGTTATTGAATGTTTTTATAATACACCTCCATAATGCATGTGTATACTCTACGCGACCCGTGATTTGTGCATACATCTCTCTTCACTGCGATCTATGCAGCGTGACAAATCGAGCTGATTCCGAGCAAATTTGACCCCAGGGGCATAATTTGAACAAATTTGAAAGAGGTTCACCACATGAACATTCCTGAGAAATTTCATCAGAAATGGACCAGTAGTTTAGGAGAAGATGTTTAAAGAAAAAATTAAGGCACGCACGCACGGACGCACACACGACGGACCATGACATAAGCCCCGCTGGCCTTTGACCCGGGGAAGGGTCAAATTTGACCCCAGTAGCATAATTTGAACAAAGTAAGTAGAGAACTATTACATGTCACTACATACCAAATTTGGTAGACCTAGGCCCTATGGTTATGGACAAGAAGATTTGTAAAATTTGCACAAAATAGGCTTTAAATAAGCATTTGTTCAATTTTGTGACCCCCGGCGCAGGGTCAAATTTGACCCTTGGGGCATAATTTGAAGAAATTTGGTAGAGGACTATGAGATGTCTCTACATACCCAATTTGATAACCCTAGGCCCAATGGTTATGGACAACAAAATAGGGGTTATATAAGCAAATTTTCAATTTTGTGATCCCGGGGGCGGGTCAAATTTGACCCCAGGGGCATAATTTGAACAAATTTGAAAGAGGTTCACCCAAGGAACATTCCTGAGAAATTTCATCAGAATTGGACCAGTACTTTAGAAGAAGATGTTTAAAGAAAAAGTTAACGCACGCACGGACGCACGACGGACACAGGACCATGACATAAGCCCCGCTGGCCAGATGGAGCTAAAAATAAATATATATTTATTTTTTTAGGTGGATTTTTTTTTACCAGAAAGGGGAAACAAACAGCCTAGTTCGGCGTCTGTCATAGAAGGTAAAAAACCCGTTTCTAAAATGGGACCCAGCAATACTTCTTATAGGACCCAACAATATTTCTTATATGGTACCTGACAATATTTCTTACAATGCTTATTATACATGGGACCCAACAATGTTTCGTATATGGGACCCAACAATACTTCTAATATAGGACCAAACAATATTTCTTATATGGTACCTGACAATATTTCTTACAATACTTCTTATATGGGACTTATATGGGACCCAACAATATTACTTATACGAGACCCGAAAATTAGTGTAAACATGTTTATTTCTTATATGGGACCCTACAATGTTTATTACTTGTAAGAGGCCCAACAATTCGTATTACATGTATTTAGGCAGAAATATTGCAATAATAAAGCTTCAAACAAGGATACATTGTAAACAACCTAATAAATAAATATTCTGCCCATTGGGAATTGGCAAAAATGACTTCGCAAACTGGAAATCTGAAATTGGAAATTCTGCAATCTGGTACAAGATGGCGAAGATCACAGCTTAATTGCTTTATTCGTCCATATAACAGATTTTAATGGCATAGAGGTTAAACGACTTTCGACAGCTCATTGGTGTTAATCTGTTGTGTAATGTCAATAAAGGTGTGAAAAACTCGCAAGTCATGTTTATAACTATCAGAGCAGTATGTGTAAGAAAAATAAATGAATTAATCCAGGCAATTTATTTCGTGCTTATGCAGTGCAACTGTGAACAGATATTCACTTTCATTTTAACCCATTATCAGAAAGTACCACTCAAAATGTGCAGCTCCATGAAAAACACATACATGCCAAATATGAAGTAGCTATCTTCAATATAGCAAAAGTGATTGCAAAATGTTAAAGTTGGCACAAACAGACCAACAGGGGAAAATCCATATGTCCCCCACTATAGTGAATGGGAACATAAAAAATAAAATGGGCTGGGTGGTGGTGGGGGGGGGGAGGGGGGTATAGTGTAAGGGTGTGGTGGTCATTTATAAGGTGGGGGGGAGTCTATTGTGGTATGTCAGTTAAGAGTTGTTTTGTCAAATTATCAGTCAAATCTAATCATAAATAAAGAAGTTATGGCAATTTTAGCAAAATTAAATAATTTGACCTTGAGAGTCAAGGTCATTCAAAGGTCAAGGTAAAATTCAACTTGCCAGGTACAGTACCCTCATGATAGCATGAAAGTATTTGAAGTTTAGAATCAATAACCTTGAAACTTTAGAAGTAAAATGGATCTAAACACAAAATTCACATAACTTAACCAAATCTTCAATTTTCTAAGCATAAAGGCCCCATAATTCCGTCAGAATGCCAGTCAGAGTTGCATGACTTTGCCTGCACAGTCCCCTTATGATAGTTAATAAGTGTTGCAAGTATGAAAGCAATAGCTTTGATACTTACGGAATAACGTGGAAAAAACACAAAACTTAACCAAATTTTCAATTTTCTAAGTATAAAAAGGGCACATAATTCTGTCAAAATGCACGCCAGAGTTATCTAACTTTGCCTGCCCAGTCCCCTCATGATAGTGAGTAAGTGTACCAAGTTTGAATGCAAAAGCATTGATACTTAATGAGAAAAGTGGACCTAAATCAGGGGGTTTTCAGCACTGTCTGCGCCTCCGGAAAACGGAGGCACTCGCAAAGCAAACGGACCCGATCCCAAACCAAACTATAAAAAAAAAATCCCAACTTCCAAATAAAAATTTATTTTTTTTCTTTAAAGAATGAAGTGTCTTATAACTTGTGTGACTAACCAGTGTTTGTTTTGGTAAAAAATATCTGCTAAAAGGTTTTGACTGTTCAGTTCTTATCTCAGAGTGTAACTGTAACTAATAAACAAAAATGCAGTACTTGAATAAACGTTGAACATGCCCAATATTGCATCTGTTTATATAAAGAAGACAAAATAACAAATAAAAACAAATTTATTTGTTAAACTACTGAATTATTTAAGCATGATTATTCACTATTTTTTCCCAAATGAGCTGTTTCATCAAAGCAAAATTTCACAAAATGGCCAATTGTGTCGATAAAAAATTCCCAATTTGGTCAGACTCCTTTTCCCAAAATAGGCAGAAAAACCCCTGTAAATGCAAAACTTAATCGGACGCCTACGCCAAGGTGATGACAATAGCTCATAATTTTTTTTCAAAAAATAGATGAGCTAAAAATGAAAAGATGCAAACTAACATGAAAATTAAATCTTAACAAGCAGGCTGTAATGATACCTTTGAATTTGATTTTGCCATTCACTGGATAATTCAAGTATCATATACATGTTCGCCCTAGGTGGCAGACCATTTAAAGCGGGTATATACGATCTTGTAAAATATTTATTAATTAATATAAAATGTGCAAAAAACTTATTATACATATATTTCAATATAAACTAAAATACAAGTAAAGAAGAACATTTGTCGGAAAATGCGAAATAAGCAGAATATTTAAAACTGAAATCGAAAAAGCCTGTACAGCCGAATTCGCCAGCATGTATATCATGCATGTACGATGTGACGATGTGAATCTAAATTTAGTTTAACGGTTCATTTTAAATTCCTGCAGCGATATTGATTCATACCACACACAAACACTTACTTAAAAGACGAATGCATCGGTTATTGTAGGAAAATATGTACGAATTATCTTCGTCACAATCAGCTTGGTGCGCAAGTTTGCATTTGCTGCATTTTATGAAATTCGTCTTAAATGTATCATATTTGTTTCAATATATTACAATTAAACGCATTTAAAAATCGAATATACCCGATTTAAGTTATGTTGGTTTTTTTTTATAAGAGATGTACATGAATATGTGTGCCAACTATCATTTGCATACTTTTGACAGTATTGAAATTATCATAACTATTTATCAGCCTTGAAAAAAACTGACAACCATGATGCAAAGTTGGCCATAAAAACTAATTTTCTTTGAACGTTCTGCTAAATTGTATTTCACAAGATTGGCTTACTCAATAATTAGACAATTTAAACAAGAATATTTACCTACTTACTTCCCAATATTACCATTCAAAGTATCATTACATCCATTCAAAACTGTAAACTAAACATACCATTGGCTTTCTTTTCCTACAAATTATTGCAAAAGTAACTTAATATTGATTTTATAAAAGGTACCAGATAACACAAGACTAAACAAAAGGTCCAACAAGATGTGTTTGTGAAACACAATGTCCCCCTATATGACGTTTGACCTTAAAGGATGACCTTGACCCTTCACCACTCAAAATGTGCAGCTCCTTGAGATACACACACATTTCAAATATAAAATTTCTAGCTTCAATATTGCAGAAGTGACATTACATGAGCAATTTTGACCCATATATTTGCCCTTGAAGGATTACCTTGACCTTCCACCACTCAAAATGTGCAGCTCCATGAGATACACATGCATGCCAAATATCAAGTTGCTATCTTCAATATTGCAAAAGTATTCATAAAATGAGTGATTTTGGCCACATATATTTGACCTCTGACCTTGACCTTTAACCACTCAAAATGTGCAGCTTCATGAGATACACATGCATGCCAAATATGAAGTTGCTATCTTCAATATAGCAAAAGTTATTGCAAAATGTTAAAGTTGGCGCAAACCAACCAACCAACCAACAGACCAAAAGACAGGGCAAAAACAATATGTCCCCCACTACTATAGTGGGGGACATAAAAAAGCCGCCCAATATTGCTCACTTGATGTCAACAGCTATAATAAAGATTGCTGAACTCTTATTGATTTGTGGGGTTGATTAACTTGGAACATAAGATGAATCTGATAGCTCATAAATTTTTGTAATAGATGTGATCTCCAAGGAAGGAGCAAATTTTAACCAAAGGGGCATTATTTAAACAATCCTGATAGTGGACCAGTTAGAGACGCTAGATACCAAATACAAATGTATAAATGCTCTTTCCTTTTTGTTACAGGGAAAAAATAAGAATGTGGCGTCTCATCAGGATCCAAACTGTTTGCTATTCTAATAATATTCTATGAAAAAAACTCTAAGAAAATGCTAGTTTTTGAAATTCAGCAGATGAATTAAGGCAGGAGACACATTTCCCAGCATGCAAAGGGTTAACAGCTGTTTTTGAGGATACAATTATGTTAGCGAAAAGCCATAAGCTGTTTAATGACAAAAGTTATGTTAGTAGTTTGACATCCATTCATGTGTGCTTCTTCATGATAATGGCATCATCTATTTATTAAATATGATGTATATGATATAACTAACCTTCCATGGTAGATCAGACACACCATAGTCATAAAGAAGCTCCTCTCCTGTCTGAATGTCTCTTTGAGCAAATAAGCATAGGTATGGTTTTTTATTGACCTCTATGCATTTCATTTTGCAGTTTTGTTCTTTGCCTTTGCCATGATTAACAAGTCGACCCAAGAACTGACCACTTTTGACTTCCAGGGTAGAATCGATGCTGAAAACATACATTTGTAAGTTAGTTAATCAGTCTTGACCTTATCTGTGATTTTTTTTGCTTTAATTTGTTACAGCCTGTGCCTTTTGAATTGGGAAAATTAGCGCGATAAACCGTGAAATTGGGGAAAAATAGCGCGATAAACCATAAAATTGGGAAAAATGAAAAGCATTATAAATAGGATTATAAGTAACAGAAGTGATATTGTTTTTAAGTGCATGTTCAGGGAGTTTTCTAGAAAAGGAGTCTGGTCAAATTGGTTTTTTTTAATCAATAAAAGTGGCAAGTTTGGGAATGATTTATGGACAAAAATGACTAAATTCAAGTTATATATTTTGTAAGATGTTTAAAAAATAAAGTTGAGAACTAGATTTAAGAAATCATAATTAAGTTATATGAGACTTCATTCTAAAAAAAAATAAAAAAATAAAAATAATTTATTTTTTTTTGTTGGAAGTTGGGCTTTTTTTGGGAAATTTTGGTCAGAATTTTGGGAAAAAAACATGTATTTTTGCGATTGGGAAGCAGCCGAAATTCGGCTGTAAATTTGAGCAAAAAAATCACTGCTTATTAAAAGAGGCCTCACATTTAGGTTAACTTTACTTTCTATGTAGACCTAATCCTACATTAACAGCATTCATATATTATGTTGGTGCATTTGTTTGCTTGCACACATATCCCCACCAGTTTGTTCATATATACACATATAGGCATGAAATATTACCTCTGATACTAAGTTGCATCAAAATGTTTCCCAGCAAAGTGTCACATTCCTCACATTATGATCATGTAAATCATACAATGAGTATTGGAAAACTTACTGCAAATGTGCTGCTTATATTTTCTTTTTCAGTAACTTCCATTTAACCGTATAGGCATTACAAGAGCTGTCAGAGGACAGCGCGCTCAACTATTCTAGTGCTTGACAGTATAACGTAAGCCATCATGGGGTAATTGTTCATATTCAATAAGTTCATGGTAATATGGTCATATTATAAGTAGAAGAGGGCAATAATTGAAACATATTGATCACTTATGTTTTAAACAAGTTGTACTTTATAGACGATTCTGAGTTCAGGTATATTTTCCACAATCTATTGAGCATTTGTGAACACATAAAACAAACCAATAAGATTGTATTTCAAGTTTGATAGCAATAGCTTGGGTGGGATGGTTGGACAGTCCTTCAAAAATAAAATAAAAAAATATTTGTTGATTTTTTACAATGTTTTAAAGAAAAAAACCTTTTTGGTGGGGGCTTGGGTCTGAGAGAAGGGTATAATGTGCGGTAGTGGTCATCTATTAGATGATCCAGAGCTCCAGATAAGGTTATGTGAAATTCTTAAGTTACTACCAGATTTTAAACAAGAGCACCGCCTTGCGGGTGCAGACTGCTCATCTATTTACTTTTCAAAGGTGAAGGGACTCTCATTTTCAATCACAAAGAAGGGAGGGGTGGAGTGATGAGGGGTTTATAGTGTGGGGTTGTGGACATTTATTACATTATCTTCCAAAAAAGCGAAAAAAAAAAAAAAAATAGGGGGCGGGGGGAGGGGGGGTTGGCGGTGGCGATGGGGGGGGGGAGTATTTTTTGGGTGCGATGGTTGGACGGTATTTCAAACATAACCATGATCAATCTACCTATAAAGTTTCATGATCCTAGGCCTAAGCGTTCTTGAGTGATCATCCGGAAACCATTTTACTATTTCAGGTCACCATGACCTTGACCTTTGACCTAAAAATCAATAGGGGTCATCTGCGAGTCATGATCAATGTACCTATGAAGTTTCATGATCCTAGGCCCAAGCGTTGAGTTATCATCCGGAAACCACCTGGTGTACGGACCGACAGACTGACCGACATGTGCAAAGCAATATACCCCCGCTTCTTCGAAGGGGGGGGGCATAAAAATAGCAATATATTGGAAATTCAATTTTGTCTAGAAGCCCGGATGACAAAACCCTGTTGTCGGATCAAAAAATTGATTTGCGTTTCGCAATTGTCTCCCGCAAATGTCTCCAGACTTCGCAATGATCAATACACAAATTAACATAAAATTCGAAGCGTTTGGATTGAGAAATGAACAAAATGGTGTTTTATTATTTTGAAAAAGCAGCAATAATTAGCATTGTATCGATCTTAGTACCATCAGAATTTACTTTGTTTACCGTCCGTGCAAATTTACAATGGAGTGCGCCGAATAATGTTTTGATATCGCAGGAGAGTAAGCGTATGTATTTTCAAGATTTTCAAGTTTTCGCAATGTGGAATTTCATTCCAAGGGTGGTTGAACCTCTGCCTAAAAACCTTAAACTAATGAAGAGAAGCTTGAAGTACAGAGAAAATATGAAAAGGATAAGAGATAGTTTAGAAGATAGTAGTTTTCTTTTTATAAATGCACAATACATTGTGAATAGTCCGGAAAGTAAGCTGAACTTTATGTCAAATAACATTGTCGGACCACTTGAATCTTGGAGGACCAGTAAATTCTGAAAGCTGGTGGTCCTTTGGGTCAGTACGTAAAAAAAAGTTAGTGTCAAGCCCTGGTAGAACTCATCAAGGTGCATCTACATATGAAGTTTCAAAGTTGTAGGTGGAAGCACTTTCATTGTAGAGTAAAATGTTAAGGTTTTAGCATGACACAACACGACGAGCTGGCTATGACAAAACCTCGGGGGTTTTCTCCGAAAACATCGAACTAATAAAAAACTACCACCGAGTAAAAATCTTACAACCTTAAGCTTGGATCAATTGGGTTATATTATAGAATTTACAAACAGGCCTTTTTCTGTCTATTCTGGGAAAAAGTACCTGGAAAAATTGGGATTTTACCAGTCCCGGTTTCTTCCGAATTGGGAAGAATTTTCATGGACAAAAGCATTGTTTGGGAAATTATTTTTCATTTTTTTTCTTATTTTATGAAATGTTTTCATACATAATTATTGCTTAAAAATGCTATTTAAGTATTAAACTCTTTTTTTACCATGCAACAAGCAGCTGCAGCAACAGTCATTGTCCACTGCTAACGTAAGTATGAGTATGATAATAAAACACAGTCTTTGTTACGTTTGAAGCTCAAATGATATACATAGCTTGATATGTCATTAAGTATTTTTTATGAACATTCAGTCGAACGACCTGCATCCAACATATTGTTATTCAAAATTCAAGTTGCCAAATGTCTGAAGGCAACCATTATTTGAAACACAAAAGTATAGCTAAACATCATAAATGTATAGTATTGAAATGTTAAGAAGCTGCAAAGGGTAGTGACTCTGAATCTGGCAGTGGAAAATGAGTCATATTCTTGGTTAACCGTTGAGTAGACTGATTGGCGGTAGTATTTCCCCACAAAACATTCAGTTTTTGTGTGTCTTTCAGGTCATTTTTTGTATTTTACTTCAATAATACTTAGAATTATGCGACATTTTTTTAAACTGCGTCAGATTTCTGTATTTTTTTACCTTAACTTACTCTTCCGAACCACAGTAACGTTGCAAGTTAAACTAGTCCACATTTATTTACCTCAGGCCATTGATAACGATTCTCAAACAATTTACAGTAATTAATGCGTACACATTGTTATCAATTGTTGTATACATACCTGATAATTCTGAATAATCCAGCACTTCAATATTTAAAAGCTAATTCTGACCGAAAATGACCGTAAATGTGTCTTAAGAAATGCATAGACACAAGCGTCCGTCATTGTTTGTCTGAAGTCTCAAGATCCCAAAATTGCATTATGGAACGCTCGATACTATGACATTTTACGCATTGGCATGTTAAAACACGGTGCCCAAATTATTTAAAACACAGTATCTACTGAGAAACGCATTTTTCGGCTCCATTATTTCGGTTGGAAATTGGGAATTTTTGTTTAGATAATTGCGAAAAAAACATCCATATTTGGCATTGGGAATGGGTCCGACTATCGTACCTGTGAGATAGGCAGAAAAAGGCCTGACAAATGTCCAAGCTACAGTGCTTAAGTTCATTTTGAAATATTTCAAATTAATTTAGCTTTTTTCCAATAGCTTTCTCTGGATTAAACTATTTAAGATGTAAAACAAGTTTTAGTGTTGGAAGGGGAAGCTTGGTATTAGTTTATAGCCGTATGGATACATATGGCTGAATGTTACTGCTTCAATATGAGTATCATAAAGTCTTTAAAGAAAGCTACAACAATCCATATTCCATTAAAATTTTCCTGTACATTTTTGCAAAGAAATATTCAACTTAGTCCTTTATAAAGGACACAGAGGGAAAGTTGAGAAAAAAATCGGTTTAAAAATAATACAATGCATTTTTCATGAACAATTCTAGGGAACAGTTAAGCATTTGAAATGTTTGATTCCATTCATAAACCCATGTGGGACAGACAGACACAGTGATTCCAGTATACATTTAGCCCCAATCACTTGTGGTAGGGGAAAGCCATATAAAAAGATTCAGCTTTTAAATGGAGCAAATAATGGTTATAACATGTAATTAACCTTTAGTTTATGACGATTTATTGCAATTTCTCCCCAAAAGTGCTGGTCACATGGTATTTTTCCCCTTTTGAGAGGCTAAGGCTGTATCCCAGGTTTAATTGTTTGTTTGCCCTTTTTATTTCTTTAAACATATACAGGCAAATACATATAGTGCCAGCTGAAATTGAAATTAATAAACTTCTTTAAATGACTTAAGGTCAAGGCTATCTGTCAACAAGAAATACCTTTAGGTGGAATTGTATCCACACAAAATCCACCAAGATCTGCATTCTTTTTTATACTTTCCTCTGCCACCAAGTCTGGATTGGTTCTTTCGTCTTTTCTTCTTTTTGACCGCATCTGTTTATACATACAAGGAAAACCTTCACATTCCTTGGTAGATTTTGATTCAAAGAGGAATCTTAAATAATGCATGAGCCACAGTGCAATCTCCAGGGATTTTCTTAAGAACTTTTCTTCCACTTGCACTGGGGGCAAGTCACTATGAACATCTACTTGCCCACAGCGAAAACAGGTTGTCCACTTTCACAATTATGCTTATTAAAATATACTTTAAAAGATAAACATAAGAATGCAATCTGTTTATTTTATATCATGTAATCAAGGACAGGTTTTATCTCCTTTGTGACCCGTCGAAAAATGGTCTTTTCCACTGGAATTTTTTTCCCCTCAGCCGGTAAATTTTTGCCTCAATTTTTGTTTAACCTTCAAATATATAAGTAAACCAGATCCAGTGTAGAAAATAATAAAAATATTGCATAGAACATTAACCAGCTTTCATACAACTTGTTAACAGTACCGGCCAACTTCAAGTGACCCACTTCTTCCCCACTTTATTCAGAGGTTGGGGAAGAATGACCCACAAATACAATGTCCCTGAACCAATCTCTCAGTTTAAATTCAGTAATTTGCAGAATAATTTTAAACTAAACATATAAATAAACTTAAACTAAAGATTATCATCACCAATATCAATGGGTAAACAGCAATAAATACGGCCTGGGGGCAAATACAATGCAATACAGTATATTACCTCGTGCACAAAAGAATCTGCTAGGCCCGTATTCACCAAACAAGTCTTAGACTTAAGTCTAAGAATAAAGAAAATTGTTTAGGTCGAGTCCGTCAGGTCGAGTCCGTTAGGTCGGTCATGTCGGGTCCACTGTCCGCGTCGAAAGAGAGCATGGCGATCCCAGCAGGCATAGCATCCATCCGATTGGTCGCGAGCCCCATTGGCGGGTTTTCTTACAAAGTTGTCGTTCGTTTCTTTCAAAGTCCATTCGGAATGGGAATCAGACAACTCGCCCCAAAGACATCTCACCCCAAGACAATTCGCCCCTGAAATCTGAACAAGCGTGAAATGTTAAACGACGTTTAATTTGACGGCATGCTTTCATTTTCTGTTCAAAGATTTTTTAATCAGACATATTGTATGATAGTTTGGTTTAAATATAGAAGAATAATTGAATGCTTTTGTGTTAGTTATGTTTTGTAAAAGTGTGAGTTGATGAAAATTAATTATGCCGACATGCTTTGATTGTCTGGACACAGATTTATGAGTAAGACATATGGTATCACAGTTTGGCGTGATAAAAAACTACATAAGGTTATTAACAAGCTTAACCAGACAACAATGCTCTTGTTAAAGTAATTGACCACTCGCCAGCTGTCAATCAAACTCACGTAATAATCAATCAGATTTCGTTTATTGCGGCCACATGGTCCGACAAACAAAGACTTACGGAGTAATGGAATAAGCGTTTTATGAAAACACAACTTAGTGGGCGGAGCGATTGCGTATTTGGCGACTGATCATTTAAGAGGGCTGTCTGTATATAAAGCGGGCAGTTTTCAGTGAATCATATGCCCCAGACCAGACCACGATACTAACCTGGCATATTACAAAAACACATAGGAATGCTGTCTTTGCTTTTATAACCAGAAACACTAACGTGTGCGCTCTCCCTAATGCCAAATTTACTATCATCTCAAACTCAGCCCTCTCTTCTTTCATCAAATAAATGACCTATCAAAACTAGTCTGGCCCTTACAACACCACAGTCTCACAAGACACTTAACACAGCAATAAGAAAGAATTTACAAAGAAATTTTCTACCCCCAACGAACTAGTCATCTCGGCCCAATCAAACAAACATAGTCCCTTTCTTCTATCATCAAATACATGATCTTTCAAAAACTAGCCTGCCCTTCGCAATAACATTCAAACTATATACCAAATAGCAACAGAGAGAGCCCACGTTACCGTAAGATATGACACAAGACAGCAGAACTACACATGTATATAAGTACCGATACTAACACTATGTACTAATATGTCCTCCGCGAGAGACGTTAAACGGGGGTGCAGTGTATCGGTGCTATACACCGGGCACTTAAAAGAACCAGGGGCGCCTCTGGAATCGGGGCGTTTCCTGTATCCTGCTCGAACCCCCACTAACACCTCTCATGGGGCGGAGAGCACAATAACCACACTTGGGTAAATGAAAGCTAGAATACAGGACATAAACTATAATACTATGAGTTTTACAAATTAATATAAAACATAAATAAATCATATGATATAACAACGGCATTTTGAGATCATTTATTTACTTTACCTATCCAATTATAATAGCAAATATAACATAACTACAAAATAAATACATCCCAGCTTGATACATGGTCTGGATGTTTGGCAGGTGGGTGGGAAAGAACGATGGTGACTCCGGGTGGGGCTTTGGGGGGCTCCATGGTTGGTTCTTGACTGATCTGTTGTCGCGCGCAGCGAGAGGGTGGATGAGGGTGCTTGTCTCGAGGGTCTTCAGCGGTTGGGTGCTCGGGCCGGGGCCGTATGCGGGCGCGGGGGGGGCTCGGGCTCGCTCGGCGTGGGTGCGCTTGTGCGGGGGCGGCGTGTTCTGCGATCTGGGAACTGCAACGATATACAGCCCTTCACGACTGACCGACGACCGTAAATAACCGACAGACACCTCCTCTTCCGCTCCAGACAAATGCACAACAATCACATACCACATACTATACACAACCATACACAGATCAACATCAAGGGACCCGGAACACATGGGCGTGGCACTCTCATACACATCACCCGTTATGAGTGGGGGGTTGTGAGAGCGTTATGTGTGTGTATTCTGGGTCTTACTTACCGAGTGGTGTTGGTATGTGGGTCGCGTTGAGTGTCTTGTACATAAGTAGTGTGCGGGACACTCGGCGGGATCCGCACCTCATCACCACCTTACGGTAAATAACACATTAAGGTCTCATTGGCCAACGTGCACGAAACTCTCTTTAAAATTAAATTATTTGGCGAATACCCGGGAAGCCGGGGTAAATTTGACCTACTTTGGCTCTAAATTAATCTTTTTCCCTTGAGAGGTCACAGGGGCAGGTCGGGCTACCATAACCTCGTGAAGAGGCCAGTAGGACCTGTAAATAAACTCTGAAACACACACAGTGAATCATAAATTGAACTAATTTATATAAATATTTCAAACATTTGTGCTTCTTTAATGTAGGATACAATAATTTTACTGTGAGAGTAAGTGAGTTTTGTGTTTCTGCAATGGCAGAAGTGGTAAAGTGCATACATTGTGGAAAGACAGTTGGGCAGAGGCAACGTGCTGTTTCTTGCGATGCCTGCGAGCGATGGCAACACTTAGGTTGTGATTCTGGTAAGTGAACTTATAATATAATTATTTGTTATGACTTACATTTTTCAGGTCAGGCATATAATGTTTTCCCATAACTAATGAATCTAAATCATTTGATACTTGCATATTATCGGGTAATCAACCAATGTCCGTTAATCCGTTGACACATAACAGATACCTGATAACGATAATAAAACATGTCATATAAATGTGGGAAGTCGCTTGACCGTTACCTTTGCGTTATATCATATGGGTAATGTACACCGCTGCTACACCCGATAATTAATTAAGCATTGTTGAAATCCAACATAAAGTGCTGATTACATAGGATTTAAAACAATATGTTTGTACTTTTACCTGAAATAATGAAATATGAATGAATATTATAATATTATGTGCATTTTATATTTATGATAAGAATTTACATCTTAACGTTTTATCTAATTTATACATAGTAAATAATCGTGATTATTTTTAACTAGCTTAACGCCCTTAACAATATTATTTCAGATATAAATTTTTACGTTTCGCACGTCGATTTTGGTATTTTCTTTAGGAGTGAAACAATATAGCCAATACAAAATATCCTATTGATTACTCAAACACACTCTTTTACTATATAACATCGTGCATTTTTAACCATGGAATATTTTTAATATGTTATATAAGACTACTTGCTATACTGTCAGTGTCATGCGGAAATTGACCTTATTTCTTTATATCCACCTTCACATTTTATTAGCGCCGTCTTTAATTAGGCTATCTCTAATAAAGAACAGATAACTGTGAAATTAATAACAATGTGCAACGGTGATGTGGATACATCCTCGTTTTTAATTTTACATGTACACAACAATTTAGCCATACATGAAATCAATTATTTTGGCAGTAAATCCAATTTTTCCAGTACAGTAGCCAGGTGCCTGTGTATTTAGCTGATAAGATATATTCACCACAGCAGGTTGCTAATACACAGTGTAGACTTCCCCTGTTTTATTATTGTATTTGTTATTTACCTGATTTGATTAAATGAGTCGCGTTCTGGGAATAATGGGCATAATGCATGTGCGTAAAGTGTCGACCCTAAATTGGATTTTTGCTAAAAAGACACTTCATTTAAACGAAAAATGTCATAAAAGCGGAAAGTGCCGTCCCTGATAATTCGTGCGGATTGTACAGGCTAATCTGGGACGACACTTTAAGCACATGCATTATGCACAGTTTTCTCAGAACACGACTCAAATAAAGTATATTCATTCGGGTCTGCTAGCGTTATGTTAAGGGTCATTTTATTTGAAAAGCTGGGTTTCTGTCATAATTTCCATCGTTTTGCTTGTATACACAATTTGATGAATTTATTGGCGCGATGGAGTATAAATCATGCTGACAGAATAGTATCAGTTTTTAATTATGTGTAATTTAATTCGCATCTTTCGCTTAACTCGAAGTTCAATGTCACGCGCACTTCACAAACATCACGTTTCATTGTATTTATTTTTATAAATTATGTACAAATATTAAATGTTATATACATAATTATGTTTTGTTTATTTACTTAACTAGAAAGAAATAATAAAACATTGCTATATATAAAGCGCTTTACTTTTGCAAAATTCTACATTAAATAAAGAAATATCGTATTTTATTAAGTGCACGTGCTTGACATTATAAAATATTAGTATTTTATTGTAAAACAATCGAAATTTGACCTGAGATTTGATGCAAGTCACAATTTATTTAGCGGCCGGTATTCTGCTCTCGGCCGCTGATG
The DNA here is from genome assembly GCF_020536995.1 of Dreissena polymorpha. NCBI lineage: Eukaryota > Metazoa > Mollusca > Bivalvia > Myida > Dreissenidae > Dreissena > Dreissena polymorpha. The sequence goes on from NC_068365.1 coordinate 73,063,229, forward strand.
GTGTATTGTAGTTTATACAATTATGATAAGAAACTGTAGCAGGCAACAGGCATCAGGTTGATAAGAAGAACTGATGTATTTATTGAACGCGAATAACATCAACAACTAATAATGTTTTGAAATTATAAATTTGCCCATAATAATTGTATAACATTATTCATCAAGCGCAAAGTGCATTAAACGCTCGCCCGCTGTTGGGTATTTTATATTTAGTAACACCTTAATACCATCATTTTTAAACGGAGAACTCTTTTTGTTAAGTGTACGTGCTTGAAGTAATGTTGCTCTTATTTATATAAGACTACTTGCTATACAGCCAGTGTCATGCGAAAATAGATCTTATTTCAGTAAATAACATTACTTCGGCATTGTAAAATTGCGTATTGTATGATTATAATATATAGACATTTATTTAATGTACTGATATCTAAATCAACTTATGATTTTACCGGTATTATGGCATTGAACGCGTATATAAAAGGCACATATACTATTCTTATTAAATCATATTAATACTTATACTAATTTAAGTCATCACATAATCAGATTGCGCACTGCGTGTAATCAGATTATCACCTTAAAACGATTCCGATGGATTATTAAATCGAGCTTACTATTCAAATCAGTGATTCCTTGTGGTACAATCAAGCATGGGATAATGGCAGACATACCCATGGCACAGTTCATGATTTATTTTATGTAGCTCACAGCCGAGGATCGAACCAATGGTATCTGATATTTTGAAGCGGATATGTTGCCACTAGGCTATACGAGGTTTCAAGAATGAACATGGGTCAGTTACTCTATCGGTATAGAATCTGACGGTGTTTACAACATGATACAGAAGCATAAATATTACGTATCTGAACATCATTCTTTCATGTTAGTTTGAAAAAGTATGTGTATTTCTAGGTCTTTGATGTGCTGATTTAATTTTATTTGTTTACCTTACAGACTCTGGAAAATGGCCCTGAAGCAGATGAGACGAATTCCACACCAGAAACTGAGGAAATGTCAGATAACCGTTCACCAGACTTGAGTTTCGAGAACGAGGCAGATGGTTTGTTGGTTGAAAGCAGTGCATCACTACTAGACGTATCTCTAAGAGTGAGTTGTTTTATCGTTATACAAAATGTTGTTGAATAAAGATAATTTGAAACAAGATGCGTTTGTGAAACACAATGTCCCCCTAAATAATGTTTGACCTTGAAGGATGACCTTGACCCTTCACCACTCAAAATGTGCAGCTCCATGAGATACACATGCATTTCAAATATAAAATTGCTAGCTTCAATATTGCAGAAGTGACATTACATGAGCAATTTTGACCCATATATTTGACCTTTAAGGATGACCTTGACCTTTCACCACTCAAAATGTGCAGCTCCATGAGATACACGTGCATGCCAAATATCAAGTTGCTATCTTTAATATTGCAAGTGTATTCATAAAATAAGCGATTTGGGCCACATATATTTGACCTCTGACCTTGAAGGATGACCTTGACCTTTCACCACTCAAATTGTGCAGCTCCATGAGATACACATGCATGCCAAATATCAAGTTGCTATCTTCAATATTTCAAAAGTATTAATAAAATAAGCGATTTGGGACAAATATGTTTTACCTCTGACCTTGAAGGATGACCTTGACTTTGACCTTTCACCACTCAAAATGTGCAGCTCCATGAGATACACATGCATGCCAAATATCGAGTTGCTATCTTCAATATTGCAAAAGTATTCATAAAATGAGCAATTTAGGCCACATATATTTGACCTCTGACCTTTCACCACTCAAAATGTGCAGCTCCACGAGATACTCATGCATGCCAAATATCAAGTTGCTATATTCAATATAGCAAAAGTTATTGCAAAATGTTTAAGTTGGCGCAAACCAACCAACCAACAGACCAACGAACAGACAGGGCAAAAACAATATGTCCCCCACTTCTATAGTGGGGGACATAAAAAAATATTTGTAGTTCAAGGTCGCGGTGTTGTAGTGGATGAGATATCCGCCTAGCGATCGGGTGTTAGTGGGTTCACTCCTTACTTGGGAAGCATTCTAATTATCTCCTCCATGGACACCAAGTACTGGTTCTTCCCAGGAAACCGACTCGATAATGTCCATGTCTGCCTACCATGCTCGAAAGGGCACTTGGCAGTATAAATAGATAGTTGTTTTTCATGCTCTTCCCATTTTTAAAGAAAAAAACTGAAGAAGTTATCAGTTTGGTGATGCCTTAGTAAAATACAGAAAGACCTATAATCTTTACTTCAAACTGCATTTACTTTGCTTGTAAAAATGTATTTATTTATTTCAGCTCCATGACTATGGAAGGTTTACACCAGTACCCGCCATAATCCGTCATCAGTGTGAACAAGCGCAACCGGAGCTGATTTCTGTGGTTACTCAAACCGACGATACGAGAGTTCCCAGAAGTATATCAACCCAGACTTCTACTGAAACGTCGACAGTTGGGATACAAGTGGATCGGCCTAGCTTCACCTTTGAGGCAATAAGGGATGATGACGATAAGGTGTTGTTCTACACTGGTATCCCAACTGCTGGAACTTTTGAGTGTTTATTTGATGAGGTCAGTGTTGGAATGAAAGCAGGGTTAGCACGAAAAACCTGTCCCCGGAAAATAAAGTGTGTTTATAAACTGAAAATAGTCATGCTAATATAAACTGGAAAAGTGGCTCCTTAAAACTAGTACAAATTAAGTTTGATAAGAAGCTGAACAAGTGAACTTTGTGAGAAATTCAGTATACAATTTAACTAGAAGTGTTTGACCATTGCATGTATGTATAAGTAATATACTATGTAATTATGTGAATAATACTTAATTTCACATTTTACAGTCAGCTTTCATTTGTGAAAATAAAATTGTTACTGATTATTATTTTCTTGTCTCATATTCCATACAAACATTTTCAGGCAAAAAAAGAAAATTGTGTTTCTGCGTTTGTGTGTTTGTGCCAATATATTTATACATGTTTTCTTGCTTGAAAGCAGTTTTGTAAGACCAAACAAATTATAAGACTGAAATTCTGATAAATATTGTACTGGATTCAAGTTTACATACATTAATTGACACAGAGCGTTGAAAACACAGATTTCTTTTGTATACCTAAGTAAATGTTTGTCTTTAAGGTTTAGTACTGCTACTGAAGACTTAATCAACAGTTAATTTATAATTGGGAGCAATAAACCCGTCAAGAATTTTTATGCCCCCGAAGGAGGGCATATAGTGATCAGACTGTCTGTCGGTCTGTCCGTCCGTCACACTTTGCGTTTAGGTTTCGAAAAATCCTCATAACTGCTATGTCGCTTTGGATAGCAATTTCATATTTGGCATGCATGTGTATATGGACAAAGCTTTTCCATACGCACACAAATTTTGACCCCTGTGACCTTGACCTTAAACTAAGGGTCCGCGTTTAGGTTTCGAATATGCATTTAGGTTTCGAAAAATGCTCATAACTTCTATGTCGCTATAGTGATCGGACTGTCTGTCGGTCTGTCCGTCACACTTTGCGTTTAGGTTTCGAAAAATGCTCATAACTTCTATGTCGCTTCAGATAGCATTTTCATATTTGGCATGCATGTGTATATGGTCAAGGCCTTTCCATATGCACACAAACTTTGACCCCTGTGACCTTGACCTTAAACTTAGGGTCCGTGTTTAGGTTTCGAAATATGCATTTTGGTTTGGGAAAATGCTCATAACTTCTATCAAGCGTATATAGGGGGCATAAGTCATCCTATGGTGACAGCTCTTGTTTAAAACCAAGATTTCTGATACAAGTAGCAACACCTGCAGAGTACTTGTCAGATGTAAAGCAGAAGTCATACCAGCAAAGCTTCCAAGGTGTCTATTAACTCAATGGGGTTCTGAAATGATCTATACTTGGACAAAAAGCATTGTGCACAGATTTTTAATAAGATGCAGCTGTTGATACCTCTGTGTTGATTTTCTTAATTTGGTTCATGCTTGCCACTCATTAATTTCATATCATTTTATCATTTTGAAACAGATTATTATCGTAAACCCTTCGGTTTTTCTCCAAACACAGGTAAGGTAATAAGTGATTGATAATAACATAGCAAAAGTTCTTTTTATGATTTATCATTTTAAGAGCAAATCAATTTAGCGGAATAACAATTGACAATCACGTTGTGATGGTATTAATGAACCGTACACAAATCGTTGAAAAGCATTCTACATGTACTACTGTAAAATTCATAATATGAACAGTTGATAAATATTTATACATTCATACACTTTTATGTACAATATTTATATGCTTTGTAGAGCTAAATGACTATTGAAACATAAAAAAGGAGGGACCTCAATGATGTCCTGTACTGTTGTTACTTAAATTATTTTCTGATCTGGCGTTAACTTTTGTTATTTAACCCTATTCCACTTGGAAGCACAGTGAAAACAGCATAAAACCAGAACAGCATGCTAGTAACTCGCAGTCTGTTCAGGTTTTATACTGTTTGCTGCTCATCAGTATTTAAGGGTTGGAAATGAAGCCTTTAAAACTTAAATTTAGTAATAAAGGTACTTTATTACATTTAACTTTTTAAGGAACTACAAAAGCTTGAAAATACATATCTAAGTGGTAAAGGGTTAATCTCTAGAGAAAAGTGAGACATCAAAATTATAAAAACATATTCTAGGAGCAAGGGTAAGCTTGCGAGAAATTCACAATTGTGATCTTAAATTCATATTTGTTACTATTCTTTAAAGATTGCACTCAATTTCTTTTAAATCTTTCAGTCTCTTGTTTCAGTAAAATTACTTCACCAAAATTGGATGCAGTTACACGTAATTTTCTTTCATCTTCCCAAAGTACGTTCTTTCCCTGACCTCTGGTTAATTTTTCAATACTTTGGCATTCAAGTTCATCCATTTGTAGCATATCCATCATTTTCGACATTTTATCCTTCACAGTTTCACTATTCAGATCTACGCTATCACTAAAGTTATATCCAATTTCTATAAACTTTGGTAATTTCACCTCTTCCTTCTCTTCTACAAAGTTCAAAAGCCATCCAGCTGTTGGGTTGCATATTTTCGAGTTTTGAACGGAAACTGTTCTCATTTACAGAAATCGCAAGAAGTTCTTTTCTGGTGTTATTTTCGACTGGCTCTAATTTTGACTCAAAGGTATGTTTCCGAAATGTAAATTCGCTAGACTTTTTAGGCGTTAGCTTTCTTTTCCGGGGATTATTAAATCTGTCCCACACGCATTTTTTTGAGGTTGATCTTAGAGTGCCGTCCTTCTTTTTAGCAGTGAGATCAGAAAGGGCATACATAAATGCACCAATATGGATACATGCTTCTCCGCTCCTGAAAATATATAAACATAATAATTAGACATACTTTCAAACTGCACTTTTTTTTTTGCTCGAGCATCTAAATTTTGATGAAAATTTCCCAGAAACTGGTCCATCCCGAGAATAGCTTGTGACCAGTATATAGATCTATGAAAATGATTGGTATAATGCCGATTCGGGGATCGTAACTACTAGTTCTTCTTGAATGCTCTGAGGGTTTATGAGTACATTCGTACACCTCACAACCCAGAGGGTAAATATAGCTGGGAGTTAGATTATTGCAACTAGGATCGTAACAGAGGCATGTCTCTTGATAAATTATTTATAACCTCGTTTCAATATTGCAAGAACTTATATGAAAAACTGTGTACACTCACCCGGCTGTGCAATTACATTCCGCTGAATGAACCTGTCCAGTGACCTTTGACAGACAGAGCCACACACTGTGATCTGGGTTTTCTTTCACATTTGCACTCGGTAGAGATGGTAATACTTTGCATTTAACAAAACAATGTTCCCATTTGTCACTTATGTCATGGTACAAAATACTGTGTTTATGTTTGTAAACATAATACAATTTTTTGATCTCAATTGTTTTTGTGTGTTCATTTTCAGCACAAAATAATTGTAGATGTCACTATCTATTAATGTAGGAAAGTCCATTAAGTCACTACTCAACGTTTTTAATACATCTGGATGTGGCAGCTTTTCACCGAGTGGCGTAAAAAGTTTTTCTGTTTTCCTTTTTTCATAATTTACTTCCGCATTCCTGTGCAGCTGTCGATCATTTAATCCTAGCTTTTGTACGCCTTTTGTCCTCAAGACAAGTTCATTCTTATTCCCTGACACATAATGATTATGAAATCGTAAATAATCCTTCAATTGTGCAACACTTAATTTGTCAATTTCGATGTCAGACAGATAACGATCGTTTTCTTTCTCATTCGACGCCATTGTTACTGGAAATCAATACTACCCAGCGATTCAATCGCACATTCTCGGCCCTTTCCGTCAAACATCGGATAAGTATTATGATAATCTGCGAGGGGTACCGAATGCCAGCGATTGAGAACCTCCAATTCCGGAGAATACTCAGGGGAGATATGCGACTTTCCGAAAAGGGCTCAGTGGCCTCCCTTATTCTAGAAGATGCCCAAGGGAAGTAACTGCCGTGAGGAGTTTAATCTAATGTTTGCGAATGGGAGATATAGGCCCGACAATTCGAGTAAAATTACATATGCAAATTTGAATTAAAAAATAGTCATGAGGATGTTAAGCAGCCTTTTTTTAAGTGGGTCTTCAACTGTCGGGTCCAAGGGCCCGATAATCGACTTTGGGACCCGACAATCGACTAAAGACCCAACAATACGGCGGTAAAATGGACGTTTGACCCACCATTTTACCCAATCTGAAACTATATATATTTATATATATATATATATATATATATATATATATTAGTATACAACCCCGCGTTCTAGGCACCTTTTATTACTATGAGGGTGGTGCAGGGGAGGTAATGCAATCAAATGTCACAATAAGGTCTTATATCGAAAACCACAATCACGTCTGAAATTGAAATTTTGTATACATCGCATTTAATGTTGCTATATATTTCCTTGTATGAGACGTTAAATAAATGACGTATTTATATATACTACCATATTAGGTACCACTATATACCTTAAACCTCGATAGGCATGCCTTGTTATTCGTGCCATGATTAATGTTACTGATATTCTGTGTTGACGTGTATAGTTTAGATCTTCATAAATGTATTTGAAACACGTTATATTGGTTATGATTTGTATATTCAATTCGTTTTTGTATGCATTTATAATGTTATTCTCAAATACAGCATTTAAATGAGACGTGCGTTGTGAAAAGATGGTTTAATGCACAAGCATAAAGTGTCATCCAGCATTAGCCTGTGCAATCCGCACAGGCGAATCAGGGACGACAATTTCCGTCTAAACTTGATTTTTGCTAATAAAGACATTCTTTAAACAGAAAATATCATAAAGCGGAAAATGTTGTCTCTGATTATCCTGTACGGAATACACAGGCTAATCTGGGACGACACTATACGCACATGTGTTAAACTCCATTTTCACAGAGCACGGCTAAAATATTTATATCTTGAAGTTTCGTTTGCATGTTCTCCGTCGTCGAGATAACGTTGTTCAGCCGATTACATTAATGTTTATACTAAATATGTATGACAGTGTGATATCTTAAAATTACAATTTATAAAAAAATAGGTCATTTGTTTTAGCTTGTTGGCTTATTATTTTTGTATTTTTTTCTGTCATTGTCAGTAACAATTTATTTTTTTAACGTTGATTCAAACAATGCAATACACACGTGTTTGCATTCAATTAAAAAAAAACATATATTTATTAAGCATGAAATTATGTATTAAGAGGATTTTATTATTCATTATTTTCTGTAGATGTTCATTTGAAAATTTTAAGAATAATAGGCCTTGTATTTTGTGGTGGATATGATCTTTTTTTACGCATATAACACATTGTTCTCAAATCTTTAAAACAGTTCAATTGTTACATATTTAAAATGAAAGTATACATTGTCTGTTAATCATAATTGTGTTATGTTTCCTACAGTTACATGCGTTCTCGCTTTCCATCTGAAAGTACTGTTTTTATATGGGGTTATAAATTAGCATTAAGCGTATTACTGTGCGCTGTGAGAATAGCACATTGTAACATAGTTGTCGATATATAGAATAGTATGTGAGTTTTGGATAAAGATCAAGTTTATCATACGAGGCTTAGAACCGATGTAGCGCGAGGCTTGTCGAGCGCTAACATGGTTCGAGCCGAGCATGATAATCTTGATCTCTATCCAAAACTCACATAATAGTATGTGTATCCTATTATTTTCTCCCTTAATTTAATTAATTATGTCAAATATCGCATTTTTTGACGATTTTGTTTTTCCGTAGTGGACAAAAACAGATTCTCCAATTTTTGGAAAACCCCCGAATCTGATCTAAAAATAGCTTTGGTATAAAGCTCATGTTTATACGATCGGAGTTATACTATCGATTTTTATCTGGTAATAGTATAAAAGAGTATAACAGTACTTTTCTGTTTACGATGCAATACATAACCGTTTGTAATGCCAATGGTGCATAATTACAGTGGACACTCTGACCAAACGTTGTGAAGAGTCATGATTCCCCTGACTGATAACACTTATTTACTCCGCCAATGGCCAACATTATTGTATCCCTGACCGATAAAACAATTTAAATCCCGCCTTGATATGAAATTGTCATTCCAAGCAGCAATGTTTAATCATTCATTAGTCACGCCCTCGTGTAACTTGGTTTTGTAGAAATGTCTTGAACTAGACAACATAGATCGATCTGGTTCAGAGCGTTTAAAGGTGTTCATGAATGAGGGATCATTCAAATACAACAGTTATGACGATTATTTCAACACTTTTGTAGAGCACACTCGAATAGTGCAAACAATTTCAGCACGTGAAGTAGTTCATAAAATAGATAGATTTAGTAGTTTATTTACATTTCATCAACACAACATTACACATTACAGAACATTACAATAGTATCATAAAACACATGTATTGGCGCTCAGCACTCTGAGCTATAAGAGATGTTAGCGTTGCACAAATTATGTCATCCACTAAGCAGCCCCGACACAAGCGCCCAAAGAGCCAGACAAACAAACACATAGAGCTGTTTACTGTTTGAAACAACTTGCACAACATACAACATAATACATGTATAAAACACAGCCACTAAATATTCACACATATTGCTAAGACTATTACTTTTTTTGCGAAAACAACGATGACTTGAGACAATCCAACAATCCACACAAAGATAGTTAGTTTGATCTAACTGAGCATTGCTGAAAGTTCCAGCAGATTAAATCGAGCAAATCGTATACCAAATATGGCACTCAGACCTGCATAGGATCAAAAACACCATTTACCAAGAACAGACCAGGTAAAATGCAACTCTAATCTGAGCGAAGTGACGGCAAACCAAATATAGGTGTGGACCATGCCATGTCATTGTTCTCCACTATATTACAACTTTGGGTCTTATTTACAATAGTATCATAAAACACATGGATTGCTGCTCAGCATTCAGAGCTAAAAAAAGATGATAGTATTATACAAATTATGCCATCCATGAGATATGTGCTGTTGGTTGATATTGGCTAAATAGAATAAATAGTAACAAGAGATGTGTGAAACACAATGTCCCCAAACGCGCCGCTTTGATTTTTTTTACCTTTAACCTTGAAGGATTACCTTTACCTTTCACCGCTCAAAATGAGCAGCTCCATGAGATACACATGCATGCCAAATACCAAGTTGCTATGTTCAATATATGAAAAGTTATCGCAAAACTTTAACCAAGGTAAAAGTTTCGGGACAGAATGACAGAATAACGGAATGAGATAATGATATACAGACAGGCAAACAACAATATGCCCCCGATCATTTAATTCGGGGGCATAAAAACAATAATCATGATTTCAACACTTATGACGAGCACACAAGACATATTGGAAATTTACCACATGTTCCTGAAATTAAAGTAATGAGTGAGGGATTAATTCAACACCTTTTCGGAGCATACACACAATTAACACCCGTTATTTAGTTAGTGAAATAGATATGTGCTGTTTGTTAAATATCAGCTTCACAGTATTAATATTAAACTCATTATTTTACAAATTATATAAAAACCAAGCATTACATGACTACGAAAACAGATGAAAACATTGGATTTTACATTTCTTAGATTTGTTGAGTAAAAGTGGGTGTTCTTGTTTATTTGAAAATCAAATCTCAATATAACGATTACTTGTGCGTTTGTATGTGTAGAATTATTGAAACTTTTAAACAAGAATGGCGTGACATTGTTAATAGTTCTTATGATCTAGATACGTATGCAATGTTAATCGTCGTTAGAATATGAAAAATACTAAGATATATTACCCAACACCTTACGTTTGTACTTTGTACAGTAATTGATTTGTACGCATCTTGTTAATTTCAACCAATCCTATTTCTATTACACAAAATAAAGTGAAAATAACAAGTATCATTTAGTGCTTTGACACCAATCTCTGTCTACAATTGTAAAACGTGTTCGTTTGGTGTGAAAACAAAGTAAATATTTTTAAACGAATGAGGTATTATAGTGTAATACGCATGGTATATACACACTATAAATTAATCTTAACAGCCTTTCAAACTTTTTTAAATCACTGTTTTGCGCTGTATTTTGTTTCAGAATTTCCGAGAACATATTGTTGTGTTTTACAAAATTTTATATTAACACTTAACATGACTTTATTAAAATTGTGTCTACGCAAGACGACGAATAAATGAATAAGTCGTAAAACTGTATAATGTTTTGTGCAGAATACCGTCCAGCGAATGTAAAAGAAACTTACATTAAACCTGTATTTCTAAACATTGTTAGCTTTACAGCAACATATACTGCGAGTTGTTGTGCCCATGTAATGTAACTGCCTTAACCATTACGTGTATATGGACCTGAACTGTCAGGATACTATATAATGTAACTGCCTTAACCATAACGTGTATATCGACCTGAACTGTCAGGATACTATATGATGTAGCTGCCTTAACAATAACGTGTATATAGACCTGAACTGTCAGGATACTATATAATGTAACTTAATGCATATGCATTAAGCCCCATTTCCCCACAGCCAGGCACTTTAAGTCGTTCATAGTTTGAGCCTTGTTCTGAGAAAAAAGGGCTTCATGCATGTGCGTAAAGTGTCATCCCAGATTAGCCTGTTCAGTCCGCACAAGCTAATCAGGGACGACACTTTCCGCCTAAAATTGATTTTCGGTAAGGGGGGACTTCCTTGAAACTAAAAATACCATAAAATCGGAAAGTGTCGTCCCTGATTAGCCTGTGCGGACAATCAGTTAGTGTCGATTGTTGTCATCTAAATGGTGTTTTGTTTGTTCAACATCCCGGCTAGATGCGTTATTAGGCATACTTGAATCAATAAAGTTAAGTGTATCTTGTCTTCAGGGGTAATTGCATTGAAACCCAATTAAGGTACCAGGGTTCTAAGTGTTTGGTTTTATGGTATTGTAATGTGTACATTCAGTTTTAAACGCCATACATAGAATTAGCTTTTCTAACTTGTACAATGACTTTGGTGACGAGTAAGGAATTTTGCCGCTTTCGTTTGATATGATCTCTTATACATACCCAAAACAATACAGAAACGAAGTAGACATTAGATGTAACACACGTTTATCTACCGACACCTGAAATATTACATAAGACGTCTAGCTATTTAGTATATAGAGAATACTAGGTTAGCGTTGAATACAGAGATGTTTATGTTGCGAGGCTTAGAACGCCGGGAGCGCGAGCCTTGGCGAGCGCTTTCGGTGTTCGAGCCGAGCAACAAAAACGTCTCTGTATTCAACGCTAATCCTAGTGATCTATTTATCCCATTTGATTTTTTTTTCAACGTGACATTTAACATTACTAGATCTAATAACCTTAGCCTAACAATTATTTTAATTAATTCTTAAAAATCGCTTAAAATCTAACGAATGTAACCATGCGTAGTGATATAAATGTATTTGTTCTGGTACGCAAAATAGTCTTAAAAAATCACACACAAACTGTAAAACTAGTAAAAATATCACCATATGCCTCGATTCAATTTTACGCAGCATGCGAATTGTAACACATTACGACCGCAAAAAGAAGATTTTACTTTAATATAATTCATTTTATTTTCGAAAGAAAACGATCAAAAATCCAATATGGCGGCGATGTCAACATAGATTCTACACGTACACTATCGACGAGTAAACAGACAATTGCAGCGACTGACACTTTATTTGACTTAATATGCAGGGCAATACGTTTTCCGACTTTCCGACGAATTTAAGGAATGGCAGAACGTGTTTTTTATATAATGTTATGGGTATGCCGTGTGTGATCCAATGCATTAATGGCCCCCATGTTAAAATCATTTCCCCTAGTTCTGGCTACCATAACTTTAAATGTCGCTTGTTATGAATTTTGACTGGCGCGACTTTATAGTTATGGACCAACCCCATTAGGAAAGTCAACCAGAAATTCCTGAAAAGTTGACAGTTAACAAAGACCGTTCCAAAACAGCTTTTATATGCAGTTATTGGCCCAAATCAACCACTTGATCGGAAAGATTAACATTTTTCACATTTAACTGATATATTCTTTCACAAAATACTATCTTAAACATTTAAAATTCATCTATTCTGCTCTTGCATATCGAGAAAAACAGCGATGTGACAGACTTTCTTGAAATGCAAATCTCCCGAGATTTCACGGTCATATGACGTTCTTTCTATTTTTAGTAACATACCATGTGCTCAAGTGTTTTCACATTCAGAATGACATTTCCCGGTATTTTAGATTATTCTTGCTTGTTTTGTAAACAAATTGCAGTATTAATACAAACTCAAAGTAAATATTTTTTAAAACTACCTGATTCACACTGAAATCAGTCTTATAATCCACCATACGTAAGTTGTTAATCACAAATAATAGATTTCAGAAAACGAAAGTAATGTTTACAATTTCAGCAAAAAATGTCAAGGTCGATCCGAAAGTATCTAAATGAAAACTCGTCACGTGACAAAGCGACAATGGCGTCAAAATTGTGATTTTCAGACTGACGAGAGTTATTTTCATCTATTGTAAGATGCATTTGAAATATTTGAACCTTAAAATATTCCCAGATGCAGTAATTTATATTCATTCACTAATATATGTAAAAATGTATCCGAGAAAATGAGCTTTCTTTGATTTATAGCGTGACATAAATATGTTACGACTCTGGTTGACTTTCGATACGGTTCGCTTCAGCGTACAGGTCTGTCAATACTATATAAACTGTACGCTGAAGTTTCTTTAGCTACATTTCCCCGAGAACAGAGAACGACAAAAGTACAAACAAAAACCAAAACACGTTCGAACTAGTATCTTACCTTTAATAATCCTTTAAAATCCATCTAATAATCCATTTAACTCAATAATTGGCGATTTTGCGTCTAGGGTCTTTAATAATTATTTTAGCATAAAGACCCTCATGCCAACCTATCACTATTTTCAAATGAATTTATGAACGCGATAAACTTTTTGATTCGTCGCACGCTACGTCATGTACTCTATGTACATTACTGCTGTTAAAATGAACCGGAGCATTTTATCAAATAATAGCTATTGGTAAACTCGGATGCATTTGCAGATTTCTGCATACAAACTTAATTATGTTTAAACTTGCACAATGTTATTTGTCTATGATAAATGCCCTTATTGTGTACAAGAAAATAATTTAATATATAAATACGCAAAGAATGGAAAACATTCCATTACACAACAGATAAATCAGTGGATATACCCGTGTACAAAATGGGACGTTCCGAATTCCAGTGTGGTGCTATTTTTACCATCGTATACTTTACACAGCTCTATGATTAACGTGAATTAAAGCGGATAGCAAATATTGCAGATTTTTATGAATTGTGCGATATTTGTATGGCTTGTTGTACATTCTTAAATGTCTAAAGTATATGCATTGATTACAAACAATGCACATTACACGAAATAAGGAAAATGTGAATAATTGACAATTCAAATACCGTTTGTTGATATGCAGTACATGTACATGTAAAATAAGTCGAGTTTTTAATAAATCGTCATTTTTTTTTGGAAAATGACGCAAAAAGTGTCATTTTATGACGCCTTAAATTAGCTGATTCATTATACGGATGGCGAAAAATTATGTCATATTACTAGATTTAAAGGTTGAACGTCGTATAATTTTGAAGCTTAAGTTTTCTCGACTTTATTATGAAAAATCATTCAGTGATAAAGTATAAAGTAGTCCGTGCACGTGACAGGTATATCCCACAGTGTTGAAGACAGGCAAGTATATTCCACAACGTGTTATACCGTCAATGTCGCGTCAATGTCGAAAATGGGATAAAACGCTATAGATATCTGCATCGCACCGAGAAAATGGGGCTTAAGGTATGTGCGTCAATTGTCGCCCCAGCTAAACTTGTGTAGTCCTCACTGGCTAATCAGGAACGACACTTTCGCCATTAACTGATTTTTAGTTTAAAGGAGACAGGTTTGAACCGAAAAATACCTTAACAGGAAAGCGTCATCCCAGATTATAAAACTAAGCGTTCCCTCAGATGGTGCTTTCTCACGACGACTTCTCAGAGTCGACAAGAGCTTGTACACGTTTGCCAAGAATAACAGGCAAGTACAGCGACTGTGTTTCACAGGCACAAGATTTCTACAGGTAATTTTAATGAATTTTCTTCGAAATGTTATTATGTTTGAATCGTTTGTATGTTGCATTTCAAATCTATATATTTGATCTTGAAATTAAATTGTGAATTGATTCAATCAGTTATGTTTATTTCTTTAAAAACAACAAACCAGCAACAAACAAAAACAAAGATATGACCAAACCCAACACCAACATCAATAAAATTGAAATGCCAAGCATGATTTGCGATTTTAGAAGTTGCACAGACGACTTAAATACTTGTACGTATATAAAAAATTTACAAAAAATATCGATATTTGGCTTAACATATTAAAATCAGCTTGACAACGGAAATCATGAGGTAATATACAAACCAGCGTCATTTGTTTCATGTTTTATATTGTATACGGCGTATAACATATATGTTATAAAATTCATTTTGAATAAACATTTTTTTATACAGTTTATACTTAGAAGTATAGTCAATGTCTCGTCATGGTGTAATGGATATGGTGTCCGCCTAGCGACCGGGAGGTCATGGGTTCGATCCCCACTGCGGGAGCGTTCTTAAGATCTCCCCTTTAAGTACTGTTTCTAGGCCAAGGAAATGGACTCAAGAGCGTTTCAATAAGCATCAGGCTTTTGATGCAATCGAGCTAAAACAAATAGGTTTAAACTAACGTCTCGTAGTGTTTTGTACATCTGCCCATATATTTTATGTTGACCGTCATGTTTGTATTTAAAATAAAAAGAGATATTCTAACATACATGTAGACATGTGAATTTAAACGACACACCTATGCGCTCAGGTAATAACACTTTCATGTTCATGCGAACTTTTCACAATACACTATTTCAGTAGTGTTTATTTCACGGTGAACATATAAGTAATTTACCTTGAAAACTAAATAGCTGTCAGCATACACTTGCTTGTATCGATTAAACCCATTCTGATTCGTCGATTTTCTAAAAAAGAGATCGTGATTTAAAAGTGACCTTGACATTCTGCGTTCACATATCAAATCAATGAAGTGCAATTAGTATTGGTTTGAACACTTTAAATAAAACATGCGTCAAGACATAACACTCAATAATATTCTAATTTATTAAAGGGGCCTTTTCACGTTTTCGTAAATTGAAAAAAAAATAAAAATAATTATTCCAGAACGTAAATGTATGTTGTAGTTATTATAATTGTGAGGAAACATGTATACTAAACATTTGCCATGCTATGAAATATCCATTATATGCATCTTATGACGATTTAAAAACCTGAAAATTATAAAGCGTTGCAATGCGATACGATTGTATAATTTGGAGAGTTCTGTTGTTGTCGTTACATGTTGTGACACTACGAGGAGTGCTTATATAAAGTATAAAATACATCGCTCAATGTATGAGTACGGATGACCGAGTGGTCTAAACGGTTGACTTTCACTCCAAGGGTCAGTGGTTCGAACCCATATGAGGGTTTCTTTTTTAGAATGGTATTCTTGATTGTTTTTTTTACTGAAGCTATTTAGATCCAATGTTTACATTTACATTTATCAATATACTAGTAAAGCATTTAATGACAAACTTCAATACATGCCAAAATCTGTGAAAAGGTCTCTTTAAATATTTGAGCCTCACTCTGTGAAAAAGGTGTTTATTGCATGTGCGTATTCTCATATATCTTACCTCCTACAAAAATGACCTCATCAGATTGGCTTAGAGCGGTCACGTGCCCATGGTGCATTTTCCATACACCCCGAGTAATTTCCGTACTTTTTTCAACGTAAAAAATGGCGTCTGTTAGATAAACTGCTAGATAAGTATTGTTATTAATATATAATATATTCTATATAATGAATACTATTTGCTATAATGTATATAACATATAACATTATATTTATTATATAATATATATAATATATAATATAAATAAATATATATATATGATATATTCTATATGATATATTATACATGATACATGATATATCATATATTATATATTATACATGAATTATGATATATGAGAGAGGATAGATCATATATTATATACGGAAGGTATATATTATATATAGAGAGATATAGGAGAGGACAGATAGAGGAGAGAGGAGAGAAGAGAGGAGAGAGGAGAGGAGAGACGGGAGAGGAGAGAGGACAGAGGAGAGGAGAGACGGGAGAGGAGAGGGAGAGGGGAGAGGAGAGGAGAGAGGAGAGAAGAGAGGAGAGAGAGGAGAGAGGAGAGGAGAGAGAGAGGAGAGAGGAGAGGAGAGAGGAGCGAGGAGAGGAAGGAGAGGAGAGAGGAGAGGAGAGAGGAAGAGGAGAGGAGAGGAGAGGAGATAGGAGAGAGGAGGAGGAGAGATGAGATTGGAGAGGATATGAGAGAGGAGATAGAGAGAGAGGAGATATTAGGGAGTAGGATAGATGGATAGTATATATTATGAAGGAGAGATTATGATTTATCTTAAAATATTCTATGTATATGTATAAGAGATATATATTTATGAGATATAGATTAGATATATATTATTAGTATATATTATATTATTATTATATCATATATTATATTATATTATATTAAATATTATATTATATATGAAATATTATAGTATCTATTATATTAGATGTAATACATTATATATTACATATTATATTATATTATATATTATATACTTTAAAGGTAGTCGGTGAGATATAATCGTTACACTGTTAGTTACTGATGGTGTATGGGATATACACCCTCAGTAATGTCATATCCCATACACCATCAGTTACTAACAGTGTAACTTATATTGCTGTTCAGTCACCAAAAGCTAGTCAAGGACGGCACTTTCCGCCTTAACTAGATTTTTAGTCAAAGAGACTTCCTTTAAAAGCCAATTAACACTCAAAATCAACGAATATTTCGTACAGTATTTCGAAAAATAAAGTGAACCCATAAAATAATCAGTGTTCCTTAATACAATAGCCGATATTTCAACGCTCGATTTGGTATGGTAATATTAGATTTTTTCCCATTGAAACGACACGTGCAATAGCAGCGATGCGACACTTTACGCACACTGATATATCTCTGTTTTCCCAGAACGAGACTCGTTTATAAACTCAATATCCGTAGATCGACAGGCGATGCTGACGAGCTGTCGGCCGCCGCTGCCTGGCTACACAAGGCTACTGGAGACCAGGCCTATCTGAATCTTGCCAACAGTTTCTACCCTGCTGGAACCGCCTGGGGGTTCGCTTGGAATGATGCCAATGTCGGCGCGGCAGTAGGTGTCTTTCATTTTTTCTCCCATTTGGATGATGCAAATTAAGTCGTAATTACGTGCATGTTTCCAATTTGGTTACTTGAGTAGTCAATATTCTACATGTCTTGGTTTCATCAACAGTGGTTGTTGCAACTAGAATGGTACCGAGCTAGAAGTTGACGACACACACCGCACTTTGCACGTTGCCGGACACAGTGTAATATGTCATCGTAATTAACACATTTTCGTGAGTTTATAAATCGTTTTTACCATGTGGACAGCAAATATGTACCACTTGAATTGTAATTTACAGTTTTTGCTTCACGAAATAACCAAAGAAGGACGATTCCGGGATGATTTTGATAGTTTTGTGCGGAGCTACATGCCCGGTGCGAGTGTTCCGATGACACCGTGCGGATTATCCTTCAGAGATGAATGGGGACCAAACCGTTATGCGGGTTAGTATGTATATATACACCTGCATATAATTACGATAAGCATAAAGAGAAACATGTAAAGAAAAGGGCGCATTTAATGAAACGCGTTTAAGACGAAAATGATTTTTTGTATCAGATGTAATACATAATGCTGGAGCATAACAGTGCATGCATATTATTATTGTGTTATTACGTTTACATTAGTTGCTAAAAAAATAAAAAACGATTCACATAAAAAAAATACCTCCGTCCCCCTCCCCCTTGTTTAATCATATTCATATCATGACGGTCAGTTAACAAACTCACAAATTTCCCGGGTTAGATGGTTTACCATAACCAAGTGCACGTACTTATTGTGCC
This sequence comes from Dreissena polymorpha, assembly GCF_020536995.1. NCBI lineage: Eukaryota > Metazoa > Mollusca > Bivalvia > Myida > Dreissenidae > Dreissena > Dreissena polymorpha. The sequence goes on from NC_068365.1 coordinate 73,081,955, forward strand.
AGTTACTGAAAACTGCCTTACTGAAATCAGAGTTATAGTGAGAATTGTTGCAGAAAAGATTTCATGACCAATCACCACGTTATTTGCTCGGGTGAGGATTGAACATAAGATCTAACCATGTAAGAAAATAAAAAATAAAAAAAGAATGCATGTTCTCTTAATGACTCACCAAATATCAAAATACTAGAAGATCACGCGGGCCGAATATACTGTGTAATAGTCATTTAATAAAAAGAATAATTCTTCAAATGGACGAATGAAATTGTATTTAAAGCAAATCGACAAAACATAGCAATATTACGTTTTACACACTTCGTTCTCCAGCAAATGCCGCCTTTGTCGCCGTCGTTGCCGCCTCCGACGGCATTAAACCTGACGAGTACAAGAAGTACGCGATGAGCCAGATCAACTACATCCTCGACGACAACTAGCTCCACATTAGCTACGTCATTGGCTTCGGCAACTACTCCCCTAGAAAACCTCATCACAGAGGAAGGTACGGACAATTATTTCTAAATTGGATTAAATTGGATTCATGTTTTTGTTGAAAGTACACATACATGTATTAACTGCTGATTTTCATATTCGGTTAAAAAACGTATGTTGCATTTGCGTGTGAAGTTTTTGTTATTCTGCTTCAACATATGTTAAAAGAGCGCCTAAATAATTAAACCATCAACAAATAAATACAACAACGAATGAATGCAATGCAGAACAACTGGTTAGAATCATAATGCATACGGGCAATACATTTTGTCGCCAACCTATGTTGTGTTTTACAACTAAAATTGTGTCTGCTTATTCCTTGTTCCTCACAGCGCTTTCCCAACCAACACACAGAGCTGCGATATGCACAGCCCAGGCGACAATCCGAACATCTTGAGGGGAGCAATCGTGGGGGAACCTGACCAGTGGGACAACTACTAGGACAGACGGGAGGATTACGTGCAGAACGAGTTGGCATGTGACTGCAATGCTGAGTTCCAGGGGACACTTGCCGGTACGTCGAAATGAGAAACATCACAATCGATGAGAATTATGATATGGATAATGCGACGATATACTTGTTAAATAAAATATTAATCATGATTTTCAACCAAATTCCTATACATTTGATTTCCGTTTACAAATAATTTCAAAAAATCAGCTCAGATGTTTCAGTTTAAATAAAATGCAAATTACTCATACGGGTATTAAACATTTTCCTTTTATAATCGAGAAGGAGTTTTATTCTCTGTTTACAACGTTGAATTTATGACGAGCATTAAATGTCTGTTAAACAATCTGTTCTGGTTTGTTAGACAGTATTGATCATATAAATTCAGGAGGGAATATATGCAAATATATGTATCAAACATCTGATAAATACATACAGTTTCATAATATAAAACATAAATTTTTAACTTTTTTGCTATTTGTACCATTCGTACCATTTGTACTTGTATCGTATTTAATGCCAAGAGTCCACCCCCTCTTGAAATAATATCATTTCAATTAAACGCACTGCACATGCTAATCTGGGACGACACTTAACGCACATGCATTAAACCCCCTTTTCACAGAGCACGGCCCATAAAAAAGTGTAATTTAAAAAAAAAGTAAAGTAAATTCCCAATTCGACTCTAATGGGTTCTTTCTATGTTTTTCATTGCAGGACTGTTCCAATTCTCACTACGCAACACCCTTCCAGCTCCACCGCCATCAAAATGTTAACGATGCACCGTAGTTTGATTGTTGATTGCTGAGTCTTTCTTTGAGATGTTTAAACCATAGCGCTCATACTGAAAGCACAACTTGAGTTTCATCCGACGAATTAATGCTCATTAAATAATATTTACATGTTGCTTAGTAAATTCTAGTCGACAAATACTCGTTTAAATCAAAATAGGAAACACGGGAACCATTTCATCTGAAGAGCAATCGGTTACGATATTTAAACGAATTTCACATATGGCTTTGTGTTTGGTTATTGAAAATAAATCAATGATCTGATTTAAGTGAAATTTTTAATTGCCAAAATCCCATATAATTCCTTCTTACTTATATGGTAAACTAATATACTTGTTTCACCCACTCGGTAAAAACTGTTTACTAATTATAAATTGTTCACTTATTGACTCAATAACGGAAGCACTTACGATATGAAGTAAGTTATGTCTTTGTGTTTTCGTGCTCAATTCAATACTTTTCCATGATATTCAGTGCTTTAACTAATGACAGTGCAAATAAGTATTCAAAATGCTGGTCGTTAACTTGTATTTATGCATTCTCTGAGCTGCTTTACATTCAGAAAACGTTGAAACCCATTAACGCTTATTAATAACGTTACGAATAAATTGATGTTCCCTTTGACAATGTCATGATTATGTGTTATAAAAATATAGAGGATTTGAAGACTATATTTGTTGACAGCCCAGAATGATGATTGTGCTTAGTTTAAAATGTCGTGCGTGGCGTTGAATATCGTGTGTCATTTTCCGTAGATTTAATGCAACAGCCATCAATTCCGCGATATTTGCGCAATATAAGTTGAAATGTTGCGTGTGGATCAGTGGGTCGCGTCGTCCAGGGAGGTTGACTCACGACAAGCATGGCAAAAACAAAACGACCAGCGATATTTAAAAAAGGACACACGACAAATAGTCTATTATAGTTGAAGTTTTATTTTTCAAATACTACATCGACAATTTGACAATTAAAGCTTCAACATTCGCCTTATCCTTTATGAGTGTCGAGTTTTGTTGTTCATTTCGCATATCTTTTATTGCGTCGCGTTGATTGTCGTGTGTCGACAACAAAGGGCGATAGGCGATAGTAAATGTGGCAACAATTGGGTTGTGATACGCTTCTGAATCACTCTTAATCACTCTGACAGGAAGTGATACAAATACATGTATACAGTTGCCTGTTTAAGTAATATTGCCTTCAATAAAAAATCGAAATCAGCGTTTGTTTCTGAATATCACAATGTAGTGTCCGGATTTGGGTTTTATAGTGCACGTATTACATATCAAATTACCGATGAATATATACTTTACATTTACTCTTATTAGAACCAATTTATTAACGCATGGCTGTTTTAAAAAATGAACATATAATCAGTAGGTACATACTCTTTAATAATATTGCCTATCCGGATTGTTACTTCATCATTCATTATATAGTAAAAAGTTACTCATCACGATATGGAAACGGCGTGTATACGCCAAGGTCAGATTTAGAGGCTTAACGTATAATTTGGAAACAAAACACCATTTCGTGGTGACTAAAATGTAAATTTCTAACTTATACGAACGTTGATTGTTATTGTTTACATTTCGATATTTCCGCGCATGCGCATTGACTGGAGGGCAAAAACACTGGTTACAGTAACGTAAAGCATGTATAAAGGGCTTTTGCTTCGTCAATATTTTGATAACAAATGCGAAATAAAAATGAATATCTTTAAAAAAAAATAGTGCTAATATATTATATTTAGTACCAATAAATGTATATTCACATATATATATCGATCCCTCTTCATGAAAACAATGTAGTTATAAGCATCAGAGTAAACGTGGTGGGAATACTAAATACTGACAATCCCACAAAACAAAACAATGAAATTGCCTTATTGTTTCTGATAGTAAGACTTTAATAAATGATATTGCAAAAATAATAAAACACTTATTAATTTGATAACAATTATAAGTGGTATGGATAGGGTTTTTTCATCAGCTTGTAAGAGGTGCATTTAATCAATTATCAAACAAAGCCAAAAACGGAATACATAAAAAATTTAAATGTTATGGTTATATACTTTTCCAATCAATAAATTTTCGTTTCGTTAACATTGAATGCCAATGTTAATAAATTTTATCATACAAACGCGGAAAAAAAACCTGCATATTATGCAAATTGAATTGTCTTTGCATGTATATTGAAATCTCTTTACTAGTGACACGGAGCGTGTATTGTCATCTAGAGTCCGTGCTAGTGATAATTAGTGATAATTTAAAGTCTAGCATTCTATTATAAACACATTATAAATTTCATTTCTTTAACGCAAGTATTTTTTACCATATTGTGATAGCTTCTTTTCATGATGGTATTGTGAACACTGAAGTAACGTAAAATCTTTACACGTACTAGCGAAGTTTACATTTGCCGGATCCCTTAATTACGTAGCAGTAATACTGCACAATATGTTAAAATTATATTTATTGAACACTGTATTATAATGATTCAATTAACTGGCTAATATAATGCACTAGTTCCTGTTAATCCATTTCTGACAGATTTCGTCATTTTGTAATGTTGAAATATTTTATTGAAGCCACTTTTCTTTTTTGCTTTAAAATTTGGCTTTACTGATTTCTCAAAATGCCAAGAGATGTCATGGAGGTATCGTGAATTGTGTTTAATGAACAGACAATCGTCTGCTACATGTGGTTTATGGCATGGACCCAATGTGCCTTGGTTTATGACACCCTGTTGTCTTTGTCTGGACGGTCTCCGATCATAACGAGATAATCGATTTGTGATGAACAAAGGTGCAATTTAACACCTATGCTGCAACACAGAGTGTCAAAACTGGTGTAACAATTAAATAAATCAATTACATTAATCGATAAAATTTATTTAATGTGTAACAAGGTTAGTTTTTTTAGACATATAGAGGTTACTACATGCATACAGGTATGTTGCTAAGATAAAATCTATCTATTTGTTGTTTGTCTTCATCCTCAATTGTTTTCGTTCATTAAATCTATTTTATTCTGAAAGAATTACAATTTCTGAGACTTGTTTTAACTTCAAATGGTCGCAAAGAAGTGCAAGTAGAGAAATTTTGTGGTAACCATATACCGTATGTGCTCTTAAATGGTTTTCCACTCCCGAGTTCGTTTGAAGTAAAAACAAATAATAACAATATTATTCAAAAATAAAGTCCCTTGCATGCTTATGTCTTTTCAGGCATAATAAGTAAAATTATATTTGATATTATGCATGATTATCAACAAAAACGTTGATTTTGTCAAGGCAGTACTATGAGATAGATATTGAGATAGAGCTTCTGTATATGCGCTTTTTGCCCTCCAGTAGAAACTCGGGTCATATAGCAGGTGCGCGTGACGTCACTCGTCAACGTTCGTATAGGAGAAAGATAAAATAAACAATCCAACTTGATCATGTATTTTTTAAATGTATACTGACCCAATAGTTTGACACTTAAAGGACAGTGTAATGCGCGGAAGCGTCAATAACTGAACGATGATGTCAAACTAAATGGTCAAACTTCTATTTCGAGCATTTTGCACCTTTTTCAATCTTAAAACCCATCACTTATCATTCAATTATAAAATAGGTTTCCTTTTGGAGATGGTGTGTTGCCGGTCAGGTATGTTTCCCTAGTTCAAATGTATTGAATGCCTTATTTGGGCAAAATACATATTTTTCTGAGTTAACTTGATAGATCGTCATGCAATTAAATTGTCAATGCTGCACGTAACGATCAAAAGTCAAAAGTAGACATGTTGCGGCATGTAAAATAATAACAATCATACTTGTAAATGCGCTCGACATGTTACCGGCATGCATCAAACGATTGTTAGTGACACTCAATTGAAAACTTGCTTGAATCAAAAGACTAGCGGAAGGTAAAAACAATTGTAACCTGATAACATTTCTGCTTCAAACAGAAATAAACATCCGATAGTAATACATACAATAATTACGTCCTTGCTACAGCATTGAAACAATACACTGATTTCAATCACGTTTTCAATAAACCGTAAATGACAGGATAAAAGTACACCCTTAAAGTGGTTTACACAAAAGTTTTTAATCGAGTTGCAGTTCTTCCATTGCTAAAGAAAAAACTTGTTCTAACATTGAAGGAAAAATAGTGCAGAAAAAAAGGAATGCAGCAGATTCCTACACAATAACCAATTAAAGTATCCGATAAACTAACCTTGTAACCAAAAAGGCTGCCGTAGATTTCCCAATGATTGATATTGTAGATAATTTGTCTACATATAATACATACACTTTTTTGTGACAGATAAAAAAAAGAACAACACAGCTTTAAAGGCCATGTTATGTCTTTTATTGGAATCTTGCAACAATCACGTTTGAATCACACATACTAAATTTCTACATGTGTAAAAACTAACAATAATCACTGATGAAAGTTGAAACTATAAAAGTTCTGGTAGTTTGTAAGATTAAGGACAGATATGTACACTTAATGAAAACAAACATTTCCAAACCAATGCATACAATTAAATATTTTTTTTGTATTTCTCCATATGTTTTCATCATAGAAATATTACAAATATAGTATATAATATTGATGTTATATATTTCGAAAATTATTAGTACTATCATAAAGTCATCTTTTACAAATAAACAAACTTGGCCGACACTGTGCACAATATTGGGATTAATTTCACACAGTTTGAATTAATATACTATTTGATGTTATAATTACCGCCTAAACAAAATAGAAATAAAGCACAATAAGAAATCTGAAACATTACGTCCTCAATTTTGTGTTCGTGTTTAAGTACGAAATATAGCTGTTTTCTGTTTTGTTTTGTATTCTTATATCATACTTTAAGTTGAACAAATATGAGAATCCTTATACATTATGCATGTATAGATATCGCCTTTCTTTGGAATAAACAAATACATAAATACATATATATATATATATATATATATATATATATATATTGCGTATGATAGCTAGATACTTTTCATAAAAACCTGACAGCTTTTAAAGAACAGTTTCTAATTGCCCATGTAAACATTCACACTTTTCGCGAAAAAGCTTTCCTTTGAAAACTCTTTTTTATCTTTATTTCAAGTAAACATTTTCATTTGTTCCATGTTTGTATAAGTATCATATGCACTAGTCACTCAGGAAGACTGTCTTGGTTGACTGTCATACTGCGCTGTCTTCTTTTGATACAATCACAATGTTTTAGGGGCGGGACTCAATTATCTTGTCTGCTAGAAACTTAAACAGGTCAGTTTTGTTATCATTGTCCCGTAAGAAACTGCGTCAGTTTTGATGAAGTTTACCCTTATGTGTTACTCTGGGTCAATTTCCTCCCCTTCTCTTTAATCTTGCCTCTGCCTTGAGACAACCTTGTAAACATTAAAAATTATGTCTGTCCTATTATACAGGGAAGCATGACGCTGAACCTTTGGTACTACTTCAAGTGCAGCATAATCCTCAAAGGTCTTGGACAACTTAGGTGGTTATGTATTCACCAATGCCGAACCATCAATAACAATGGCAGTAGCAGCTGGTACGGTCTCTGAGTTCTTCACTGTGGTTTCAAGAAGCGTCGTGAGTGTCGACTTCTGACAGCCATGTAGGGATCCATTGTCACTTAGAGCAGCGGGAAAAGAATGGTTCTCGAGCTTAAAAAGTCTAAGAGGTCACATTTTCTTTATTGGCAACAGATAAACAGTTTTGAAAACAGACGACAATAGTCTTTGAAACCCCTCTGATTAACCTCCCGGGACGCAAGCTTAGACTTCTTTATTTGGGCAAAGAATGAATTTGTGTCATAAGTTTCTAATTCGGTCATGAACATTTTGAACCTTTCCCTACCATTCGGAAGATGTTTCGATAGTTGCTCGATTGCACCGGCAGCTGCTATGACCTTTGTGTCCAAAGAAAAAACAAGTCTTTGCTCTCTTCCAGAAATTCCAGGATTTCCCATTTACATCACTTCGTTGTACATGTTCCGTACTTGTTCCAAAAATGCACTTTGTGTTTTCATTGTTTGCCTTACACTCTCTGTGACCTCTTTGTCTTCGAGCATTTTCTCAAATTCTTAGACAATGCGTGAAATCTCTGGTCCAGCAACCATCAACATCCTTAGCGCGGACGAATCCTCAGTTACACCAACAGCCCACCATCCCCTTTAACAATTGCGTTGGCTTGCTCATGAGCCTGGTCGATTGACATTGCTGTGAAAGGCCCTTTCGATCTGAATACAACAAAATTCCCTGCATGAAATTCTCGAGACAACCCAGGGTGCTGTACATCTTACCTAATCATATCCCTGAGATGTATGGGTAGCCAGCGTGCATAATTGATGTTGTTGTTGGCAAAGAAGTAGGGTATCAGTGCGGCCAATGCTTGTTTGTAAAGGTGGAAAATTGCCTCTCGTAAAGATCTGATAAAGGACAAAATAGTCAACTCCATTGTCAGCACAACGTGCCAGTAGTTGAACTGGGGACTTTCTTCCGATCGCTTCTCGCACCATTGTTAAAAACTTAACTTTTCCTACTCGTCGTCGGCCTCGCTGCAGTGCAGCTTACATGAATCTGTAATAAGCTTATGCAAAGCACAAGCTGTAACTGGTGCGCTTTTCTGGTTTTCGTCACACTTGACACAGACATGAATGATTGTGCAGTTCCTGAAGAAGCAATTTCAGCTTCTGTAAGGCCGTCCATCCATCAACTTGCTTGCAAAAACGTTTCGATTGAATTTAGTGCAGCCATTTCAATGTGAAGCCCTCCAAACAGCATTACTATCTTGTCCTCGCCGTATTTGTCAGGCCATCGCAACTGTATTTGTAAAGCCAATGCATACAAAGGTTGATCTGCAGTAAGAACAACAACCCGATCAGGATTCCGGAATGCTATAGTGTCATTCACCTTGTCCATTACATGTCGTAAAGTAGCCACAGATTGAGCGGATTCTCGAAGCAGTGGCAGTAGAGATCCAATTGTAACTTCAAACGCAAGACCTCTTTCTTGTGTTGCATAATGCGCAGACCAGGTGATATTCACATGTTCATCCAGTGTTTCAGTAAGACAAACCTTCTTGAGCAATTCAAATTCACAATGTAAATCGAGTAGTTGGTTTTGAATAGGTTGACCATTGCGATTGCCTGGTGTCGGAGGAGAGATTTTTCTGGAAGTTCTGGAACTGTTTTTGCCTTGTTGTTCCTAATACTAAAGGGATCGCGCAGTTGGCCTTCCTCGCCAGAGCTTGGATGTTGGAGTGTGATTTGTTTGTTTCATGGAAGGATGATGAAGATGTGGTGGGTGTTGGGTTGTGTTCAATGTTGTCCATTGCAGCCGTGGTAAAGTGCCTTTCCTAAGGAGAGATGGACAAACAAGACCTTCTTCAATGTACTTTCAACAGCTGCATCTCCTAATTGTACAGAGTACGTGTTAATTTAGCAGCTCAACAAGAACTTTCTTGCGGGTTTTTGCATACACGGACATGCCCATGAAAATAGAAAAGGGGGGTTCCCGTTCGTTTGTATGTGTGTTCGTAACCAAACTGTCTTTGCTCTTTGAAACAAAGCTATATTGTAGCAGTTGGGCCATTGTTGAATTTTTCTGTGATGCACCAAACTGCAATTGCGATTTTATATCCACTCCATGCTCAATCATACAGACAAACTGCAACAGAGCGGGTGGTACTGACCGTTCAATACAACCCACCTGGAATCTACCGTCAAACAAAGTTTCGTGAGCAAGCAATCGGCGTACACTACTTGCTGCTTTGCTGAGCACAATTGCGTCAGAGAACTTAGAAGCTTTTGATAACACTGGCCCAATATCTTTCTTGAAAGCTAGCACAATTTCTGGTCCGCTTTCATGAGCTTCAATCTCTGGAATTTCCGCCAGCAGACTATTCTTGAGCCTGTTGAATGCACAGTTGACATTAACGGATTAACTCCAAATTGCTCTAGTCATTGTTTGAACATCTTAACGAGATCTGCAAGACAAAATACTATGGGGTCTGTTGATTTTGATTTTGATTCCATAATAAATGTCACCAGATCTGAAAATACAAGCGGGTATACTTCATTTTCCAATGAATCGCAGTTCTCCTGGTCATCAAGTCTTAACAGATGAGCTTTCTCCCTGTAGTTTAGAGAGGACAAACAATATTTGTTGTACTTGTGCTCTTGTGCCACTGCATCTCCACCGATAAGAGTATCAAGAAGCTTCCCATCATTAAGAGTCCGGGCACATTCGTTTAGTCTTCTATCAATATTCATAGTCATTGCTTTCCGGAGTTCTGACTTATGCGTTTCGCTATCACACAGGATGCACTTTTTTATTTCCAAGCTTAATCTTCGAGATTTCAAAGGCACTTCCCCTTATGCATCGGGTGTTGCAGAAGATCTTTTTCTAGCCCTATCAAGTTTTGTGTTGGTAAACATTAGACGACAGCTCTGGTGATATTGTAGCTGCCTTTTGTGCAGTGTTGTTTCAATTCCATCCCCGTCATCCAACCTTCTTGGATCTAAGATCAATGGAAGCCGGTTCATTGCGTAAAACTGCGGAACATTTGTTGCTATATTCGTATAACCATCTTTACCCTTGCTGTCGTTGGAGGCAACTTTAAGTCTTCATCTTTCTTTTCATTTTGACAGAGACAACATTGGTCCCAGTCTGTTTGGTGCTTTGAAATGAACACAGAAGCTAGCCATATTATTTGTGTGACTTGACCGAGGGGCTAACCGTTTACCAACATAAGCCACTAAATCTAAAAGCTAATACTGACCCGTGTAACATAATAGACACAGTTACAATAAAAACCGTTGTTGTCCCCTACCGGTTTCACTGGAGGGGACTTATGGCTTGCGCTTCGTGCGTCTGTGAGTCTGCCTGACACACTTTTCTGGATAACTTTAAAAGTTCGTCATATTTTTTCATAAATCTTAAAACATGGATAGATGGCAATATGGACATTATGCACATCATTCAATTTTGTTCCTACGTCAAAAATTCTGGTTGCTATGGCAACAAATAGACTAGAAATAATGCTGAAAATGGTGGTTTTCGGGATCCTGCGATAACTTTAAAAGTTCTTCATATTTTTCATGAAACTTGAAACATGGATAGAGGGCAATATGGACATTATGCACGTCATTTTATTTTGTTCCTGCGTCAAAAATTCTGGTTGCTATGGAAACATATAAAAAATAAATAAATAGAAAACAACTGACAATGGTAGAATTTCTGACAATGATGGAGCCAGTAGGGGACATATATTGCTTGGCAATAGTCTTGTTAAAAACTTGATTGGAAAAACAATACTTCTCTTTGATAGAATAATTTTGATAATTAATTCATGACTTCAATCAACTATGAAATTAATTGCTTCAAAATTCAATTTGGAACTTATCACTATATTACTGAACAGCAGGACCATACATGTTGGTGTACTAACTGACCTGTGACAGAGGTTATAAAATACCACAGTACTGAAGTAAAAAAGATGCATGACGTAGTATATGACGCTCCTACTTTCTACGTATTACCTATGAATCCATAATAAGCACACCCATGAAGTGTACGACGCTGCTACATCCTACGTAATACCCATAAGTCTATTATAAGCGCACCCATTGGTGTAAAATAGTTGTCGTGTCGTTTTTAATGCTATATACATATTTATTCAACATGTTTTAAAACAGTTGTTTATGTGTGCCATAAATGTGTGTGTATTGTCTATATTGTCATGACCCCATGTTGACATTTTTATTAAATAGTTCACGAATACATGTTTGTTTTTATGACCATGTTTTAAATTTTAACTCTATGTCAAGTGTGATTTCTTATTGCATTCAAAACTAAACATCTTATTATCAATATCTACTATGCTTAATTTACCGTTTGTATGGTTCATATCCGTGTAAAATCCATTTTTGTTGGTCAATACAATCACATGTTTGGATAGACGCCATATTTAAAGGGAAGTGACTTTTGACCTTTTTGTTGAATTATGGGTAGTGTACATTGACGACCTCTGTCAAACTTGTCAGCAGACGGTTTTATCTCGCATTTTTATAGTACATTACTTCATCATGCGGAGGTTTGATTTTTATCATATAATTACAGTCATGTGTATTTTTATGTTCTAAACCTTATTATTATACTTAAAGAAACATTTCCAGTCATTTTAATGAAGTTTTTATTGTTTAAACTTAAGGCGGTAACTCTGTTTATTTTTGAGGTGATCGGTTACGCTCGGAAGATGCGCGGATGATGCGCGGTTGAGTGATTGCTCGGATTAATGTTAGGACCGCGCAAGGCTCGGACTTGCTCGGAGCCTGAGTATATAAACCCTGTTTATTTCACAGTCTAGGACTCTGATTTTTTTGGAATTAAAGGCACATTCTTATTACTAAATTTTTCTCTAATAAATATTATTTTTAGGCATTTTCATTAAAAGTAAGTTAGAAACATTATTCATATTTTTGCATATAATAGAGTTTTTGCATAAGATTTAAGACTAAGGTATAGGGATACATTTGTATTTAATCCTAAAGTTTTAAGATTGATTGAGCATTGTAAATGTGAGTTTGAGAATTGTATTATTTATGATAAATTGTTGAATGCATTGATGTACTATTGACGCAAGTTAGTTAAGAATAAAAATTTGTTGAATTTTATTTGGTTGTTTATTATAATTATTATTTGAGAGTCATTAAATGACTCAGGCTATTATCTTCAGTTTATTTTAACAGAGTCCATTTTATTTAAAATGTTTAAATACAACTTAATGAAAGAAAAGTTGGTTTAACACCAAGAGTAGGCCCGCTATCACATTGCGTTAAGGAAAAGAACAAGCAGAACCGCTCGGCTCGTTACATATTTATAGTTGCAGCTGCGGTGATAAAGTAACATCTTTATTCCAGTGATCGAATTCACACCTGAAACGAAAATGTCAGATACTGACACAGATCAAGAAAATGAAGTTTTCTTCAGGGATGAATTACAGCAAAGGGAGAGACCAACTAGTCATCAAGATGAGAACCAAGTCCATGAAGAACGAGAACCTACTGAACAGGATGATCAATGGTTAAAGGCAGCGTTTGGAAGATTAGTACACATGCAAGGCCAATTGGTTGAAACACTAGAAGGAGTCAATAAGATGATATCAAACATTCAAAGGCAAAATGAAAGGCAAAATGATAGTACAGTTCTTGTACAAAATAGCAACATTAGCAACACAATGATCTCCCCTCTCTTCATAGAAACAATAATTTTGCAGGAGAACCTGCCATACAGCACAACATATTACCTAGGTCAAGCATAAGCTACTCCAATCATAAATGCAATAACAGCACTAAAATTCCACCTTTCAATGGGAACCATGAATGCAAAGTAGGTGGTGTGTAACCCGACGACAGGGTAGACATTTTGTTTTGGGAGATAAAAATTTAACAAAATATGTGATTCTCTATATACAAAAGGTGGATTGGACAAATGGATAAATCATAGAACGTAAGACTTCAAATGAACATTTTAGACTTTAAAACTCTCATCGTAGATTTAATGCTATAAGCAGAAACACAAATATTGAAAAGGGTCAACACACAATTGTAAAAGTATACTGCTCAAAATTGTAAAAGTGTAGTTAGGTCAACAACAATGAACAGAGACTCTGTGGAAGAGCTGAAACGCAAAAGAGAAGCGTCCAGTGTCAGTGACACGAGTATGAACGAAGCGAAAAAGAATGAAAAGAGTGACAAACAAAAAAAGAAGAAAGCGAAACAGAAACAGAATGATAATAAGTGTGGCAGAAATGAATCTGAAACAGAGGATGACATAGATGTAGCCCTTGAGATGAAAAGACTTAATAAAAAGCTAGAGAAACTGGGTGAGTCGATTAACGTATTAAATAAAAAGTTAGAAAACTCAATCATGAAAGGCGACGGGTCGGTCAGAACAGAAATAAGAGAATTGTTTACAGAAATGAAAGACGACCTCCTTAAATCCGTCACACATAAGATAGATGTAATCGAAAGTCATCTATTTGAAAACGATCAAGCTGTCGAAAAACTTAAAACTGAAATAAAGACCCTGAAGGAAGAATTGAATATCCAGAAAGATATAAACAACACAATTACACTTGAAATGAAACATATAGATTTAAACAGAAAGAAATATGAAAATGAAAGCGAACAATATTCCAGAGCCAACAATATTTAAATTCAAGGCATACAAGATACAAACCCGCGAGAATCGGCCAGAGAATCTGCTGAAAAGGTTATACGAATGCTAAAAGATAACGACATTTGCAATATCACCATGGCAGACATAGATATTGCACATAGACTACAAAACAAGAACAATACTAACAGAGAAATTATAGTAAGACTAGTAAGCCGACAGACCAATGGACTTATTCTAGCAAACAGGAAAAAGCTCCGCGGAACAAACATTTTCATAAATGAAGACATGACCAGGTTGAATCTGCATGTTCTTATGTGTGTGAAGAAGAAAATGGCCGATGAAGTAAGCGATGCATGGTTTAACAACGGTAAAATCATGTTCAAGAACCACATGAACAAAATCCAGCTGGTCAAGTTCGAAGACTACGAACATTGGATAAACCTACCATGGCCCAAAACAGCAACAAAATAAAGTGAAACTTCGTCCAAGAATGATATTTTTTGTGAACAGTATAGTTTATATCGCAGTATTAACTCTGTAGTGTAACCACGAGTTCCTCGAGGAAACGCCACTAACAGTATTACATCCACCGATCGTTTACAACACATTGTATTGAAGTAAACACTTCTAACCATATAAATAGTAAACGGTTAAGGTGAAATAATATATCGGAACGTTTAATATGCGATTCAAAAATATTAATTAATACACAGTGAAAGCTAGAGAATGTATAATATTGTTTATGTAAGACAGGTGTTTGTAATCGTATAGTAATATTCAGCAACGTTTCCCAAACACTAATTGGTTTTCTTATCATTTGTTGCGAACAACTATTTTAAAGTTTTATATGTTCACGAATTACTGCTTTTACTGCTTTAAGCAATTAACATGGAACACTATACACGAGTATTTCATGTCAACGTTCGTTGAACATTTGAATATGTTTTTTTTTATTATTATTAATAGCAGTATTACTATTGTGCAAATTTGTCAACTATTTATACCATATGCGATAATATCAAAGTTATAAATACGATAAACATAATATAACTATGGCTCACTCTGTTTATTAAAACAAAGATTAAATATGATTTTGCCTGAACTAATCTGTGTTACACACAATTCAATGATCCTGTAGAATACCATATAGACATTGTTAAACAAAACGTATCTTTTATTTTCTCAATGCTACACCTTTTTAACCTTTCCTTATAAAAAGTTATAAGGAAAAATGAAAAAGGTCAACGCAGTAAAATGATTTTAATAGCTAACGCAGACCCTTGTATTTTGTTTCGACAAGGCAATGCGCGTACCCTAGTTATGGACTATACAGCTTAAGATATGTCTGCATGCCACTAATGGCGCCTATACTAACGTAGTTATTCTAATTAAGTTATCTACATAATCTTTGTATCTCATGCTGAATACCATCGCTATAGTTTCTGTTACTGGTAAAATATGTACCAGAAATGACAACGAAAAGAAATGTGATGTTAATATTTTGGTCATTGATTGTGTTATTATAATCAGTGCATTAGTAATATGTAATATAAAAATTTAAAACTAATAACCTAAAACTAATAACCTAACACTAAAAACTAACACATTAAAATATATATACATACTCTTTGATATGTAGAAGTATTGATTGTGTTTTTATAATCAGTGCATTAGTAATATGTAATATATAAATAAAAATCTAATAACCTAATACTAATAACGTAACACAAAAAAACTAACACATTAAAATATATATACACACTCTTTGATTTGTAGAATTATCTTTATGGACGTTATATTTTTAATTAAGCCATGTATATGCAACATAGACCATTCCTTGTATAAATAATAAAAACATGAATCTCTACAAATAACCGTTACAATAATGTTTGTCCAATAACGATAACAAAAAAGTTTTTTGGTTTTTTTCAATATAGTTCTTTTTTTGCTCCTTAAATAAGGTATATATATGACATGTACCTTTATTATTGCTCTTTGTCGCATTATGTTAGAACGTACATGTGCTCATGTTTGATACCATCGTCATAACCTTTACTGCTAGTATAATACGTTATACAAAATGATAATAATGTTAAATTAATATTTTTGCTTTTTTCTGCCCTTCTTTTATTATAAAAAGTTATAAAAAACATCAGCAATTAATATTAGAACAGACACATGAACATATTTAATCTTAGCAATACTGTATATAATAACTGTTGATCTTTTTATTTTTGTGTTTCATTTTAGGTATCTATACACCATATATGAATACCTAGATTAATGCCCTATTTCATATCCAGTAAACATGTACTTGTATCTCACTTTAAAGATAACCAGTATAGTTTATGCTTTTAGTTTAATCATTAAAATAACCTGTGAACATTGTACTAATTAACTATAATTGGAAATATCAAACATTATTAACTAATTAACTATAATTGGAAATATCAAACATTATATTTTTTTTACCCATATATTTACAATAATTTGTGCAGAACCATTGAAAAACAAACTTTTGCACAAACGTCGTACTTTAGACAATGTTGATACATGTTTGAATATCTAAACACAAGCAAATATGCATATGTCAATAACATGTATTGTAGACTGCTTTATTTATATGTTAAACATTAATTCATTTCGGACCAATGTATTTAAATATACTATATTATGTTAATATGTTCGGTAAAAAACAAATCAGCAAATCATCTCAAATAATCCATAATATTATAAGCTGTTAAAATGTCCAATCCATCTTTCTGTACATCTTTCTGTTCTTATGTCTCTAGTATGTATACTAGGGACAAGTCTTTTATTGTGTTTTCTTTTTACTTTTGTGATTATCTCTTTTTACTTCTTCAAGTCTATGGAATATTCATCTTTTTGTATTCCTAATTTTTGTTTTCTATTTTTGTTTGTATGTATGGACATCTTATGTCCTATAAGAGAAACCAACTGGACATATTTTAAAATAGAAACTTACTGGACAAGCACATACAAACTACTAGTCACATCACCCTCCACATACTTAAATGATTAAATTATGTACTTTAAATGTTAAAGGATTAAACAATAAAGACAAACGAATACAAATATTCAAATGGTTAGACGAAAAAAAATATAGTATATGCCTTTTACAAGAATGTCATTTGACACCTACTTTAGCACAAACCTTAAAAAATGAATGGAACGGAGAAATCTATCTCAGTGGAGAACATACTAATAAACAAGGCATTGCCTTTCTGATAAAAAATAATATAGGGGTCACCGTCGATAACTTTAAGGAAATAATAATTGGCAGACAAGCAAGTATAGATATCAAAATACACGAAACACAAATAACATTAATCAACGTCTACGGCCCTAACATAGACGATTCCACATTTTACGAAACATTACAATCCTTTATAATTAATAACCAAGATAAAAATATTATAATCGGTGGTGATTTCAATACTGTCCTGAACCCATTAATAGATAAAAAGAATGGAAACCTTTATACTCATACTAAAAATAGAAAAATTTTAAATAACATAATTGAAAACTACAATATGATAGATATCTGGCGTACAGTATACCTAAACGAAAGCAAATTCACCTGGCACTCAAACACAAAACCAACAATACTTTGTAGATTAGACTTTTTTTTTAATATCTGAATCTCTTTGCAACATTATTGACACATGTAACATAAAACCAGGATTTATGACTGACCACTCCCTAGTTGAACTTAAAGTGCACCATATACAACCTGAAAGAGGCCCAGGATACTTTAAAATTAATAACAGCATCTTATTAGATACACAATATCAAACACAAATAAAACAGGAAATATTAAATACAGTTCAAAATAATAAAGATGCAAACCCAAACACCTTATGGGAAGTAATAAAAGGAAATATACGTAACACAACAATTAGATACACATCATTTAAACAAAAAGAAACACGCAAACTTGAAACTAAAACAATCCAAACCATTGAAACACTTGAAAAACAATTGCATCAAACAAACACAAATGATACCACCGACATTGAAAATGAAATAACATTAAAAAAACAAATATTAGATGGAATCTATCATACACATCTCAATGAAATTTTACTAAGAGCGCGTGCACAGCATGTTGAACACAATGAAAAAAATACAAAATATTTCGCAAACATTGAGAAACGTAGAAGTGAACAAAAAACTGTACACAAATTAGTAGTCAATGGCAAAGATATAACAAACAGAACTCAAATACTAGAAGAACAACGTTTATTTTTCGAAACCCTCTATAAACGAAAAAATGTTGAAAATAACACCCTTTTTAAAAATACACATCACGCTTTAAACCAGGAGGAAAAAAAACTGTGCGACGGATTGCTTAATGAATATGAATGTGGATTAGCTCTAAAAGAAATGCAAAATAACAAAAGCCCAGGATCTGATGGAATCACAATCGAATTCTATAAAATATTCTGGAATGATATAAAAACACATCTAATTAATTCACTTAACTATTCATTTAACAATGAAAACTTAACCACGCTACAAAAACAAGGTATTATATCACTTATTCCAAAACCTGGAAAAAACTTAGAATCCTTATCAAACTGGCGCCCGATTAGTTTACTAAACAATGATTATAAAATTGCAACTAAAAGTATAGCAAACAGAATAAAAAAAAAATTACCATCAATCATTTCAAAATCTCAATCTGGTTTCATAAAAGGACGTTACATTGGTGAAAACGTTTGTCTTATCCAAGAATGCATAAACTATTTCAACAATTCAAATAATCCTGGTCTAATAGTCTTTGCAGACTTTGAAAAGGCATTCGATTCGCTTGATCATTCATTTATGTTCTCTTGCTTAGAAAATATGAACTTTGGTGAAAGCCTCATTCAATGGGTCAAACTATTCTATACCGATATTAACAGTATAATCATTAACAATGGCTTCTTTTCAAACAGTTTTAACATCGAACGAGGGGTTCGACAAGGATGTCCACTCTCATCATCGCTATTTATTATTTGCATCGAGTATCTATCACATCACATCCAATCAAATAAACACATAAAAGGCATATCACTAGAACCTGACGAAGAAATCAAACAATCCCTATTTGCTGACGGTGCAACTTATTTTTTAAATAACAATTACGATTCTTTCCATAACCTAATAGAGTCGCTAACCCTTTACGGAATGACATCGGGTCTTAAACTAAACAAAAGTAAATGTACTGTGTTACGAGTAGGTAAATTAAAACAAAGTAATGTTCAATATAAAAAAGAAATGAAATTTAATTGGACATCCGATGAAGCCACAACGTTAGGAATTACATTCACAAATAATGAAAAGGATACAGTTCTTAAAAACATACTACCTAAATTACAGAATTTTAAAAACTACTTAAAATAATGGCATCATCGTAAACTTACACTAATCGGAAAAAACACAGTATTGAAAACGTTTGCACTTCCTAAATTAATATATGTATTAACAGTTCTCCCAAATCCACCAAATGATGTTATTAACGATATAAAATCAGCAATATTCAATTTCATATGGGACGGTAAGCCTGATAAAATAAAAAGAACTCAGTTAATTCAATCTGTAGAAAATGGAGGTATCCAATTAACGAACATTGACTCATTCTTGAATGCAGTCAAATGCAGCTGGGTTAAACGATACCTAGATAATACCAATACGAGTAAATGGAAATTATTCTACCAGAAAATCCTAAAAAAATATGGTGACTCCTTACTCTTTGAATGTAACATCAGCAATACTATCTTACATGAAATTGCAGACGAAAACATATTTCTGTCTGATGTTCTATCAGCATGGAGTGATGTCACTCATAACTTAGAAACCCAAACCAGCAGTAAAACAATTTTATGGAACAATAAAGACATAACTTCAAACAATAAGACGTTTTTCTATAAAGACTGGTTTGAACGAAGCATTAAATATGTCGACCAATTATATGACTACAGAATTAAGGATTTCTACTCTTTTGATAAAATATGCTACATATACGGAATACCTTCAAATAATTTCCTGAAGTACTACACACTAATCAAAAGCATACCCATACATATTAAATCTGAAATCAATACAAATAATACACCATGTACTCAAACAACATTTGTAGAAAACATACTTGGAAGAAAAAACAAAATAAATAAAATATTCTACACACTACAAATTAAAAACCCTACAGAAAACTCCAAAATCCAAAATAAATGGCAAGTCCTTTTTGGAGAAAATGAGCTTAATTGGAAACACATATTTACCATGCCATATAAAGCAACAATTGAAAGCACACTGAGAAATTTTCAATATAAATACATCCATAGAATTATAGCTACAAATAAATATCTCTTTAAATGCAAATTATCTAACTCAAATTTGTGTGACTTCTGCAGTGAAAACATTGAAACTATAGAACATCTTTTTTGGGAGTGCAAACACATCCAGACTATTTGGAATCAATTAATATCCTTTCTTGAACAACATCAACTAAACGTTAAACTATCTTTCTTAAATGTAAGTTTCGGAATTAACTCATTGAAATCAATAGACTGTAATAATATTGTGAATTTTATGGTTATATTGATGAAATATTTTATCTTAAACATGAAGTACAAAAAACAAGTACCAAATTTTAATTGCTTTGTCCATAGTCTTAAACTAAAAATACAGATTGAGAAAGAAATAGCCCTCAGTAATGACACATTACAAATCTTTGAACAAAAATGGAATCGGATAAAATTCTCATAATGTTTTGTCCACTTAAATACATTTCATTCTAATGTTAGTTTATCTCTCTAAAATAGTTTTGTTTATTTTTGTTTATTTTTTTTTATCTGACAAGATTATTGTGAATATACAACAAAACACACAAGTCCAGTATGCTTTCTTCCGACTTTATACAACTCATCATTTTTCATAACTATTCCTCTGTTGTTCTTTTCTTTTCTCTCTAAAAAAAATAAATATATATTAGCATATCTTGTATAACATGTCTGGACTTTATTGCTTTGTACAATCACTATGTTGTATGATCATATACATGTTTACATTGTATGTATGATATTGAATAAAAAAAAATGAATGCAAAGTATGGTTCAACCGATTTGAAACTATTGCAAATAGACAAGGTTGGAATGATGAAGAAAAGCTAGACCATCTTCTACCAAAACTACAAGGATCAGCAGGGGAATTTGTTTTCACACAACTACACAGAGAGACCTTAGATAATTATGATGAACTAGTTAGGGAAATCAACAATAGATTCAGAATAATAGAAACTCCGAGAACGTTTGCAGCCAAATTTAGTCAAAGAGACCAGAAACAAAATGAAACAGCAGAAGAATACGCCGCTGAACTCAAGAGGCTGTATGATCAAGCGCACAAGCGTCGGGATGGAGCAACGAGAAAAGAAGATTTGGTAAGAAGGTTCCTTGACGGACTGCGAGATGTAGTTGTAAGGTGGGAAGTAGAGTATGTGAAAGAGCCCAGGGATATCGATGAGGCAGTTTATCACGTAGTTAACTACATTCAAACTAGGAAGCGTCATCAAGTAGGCTCTAATCGGAGACAACGCCCCGTGCGCAGGACAGGTGGAACAGAGACAGATGAAGCAGACAGTGAAAATGAAAGCGATTCCGATACAGTTGAGTATGCATTCAGGGTGCCAAAGAAGAGACAATTCAAGCGTAGTGAAAAGACTGAAACCAAGAGAAAAAAGTATCAAACAGTAAGGAAGACAAGTGTCAATCAGGGTCAGACCAAAACAGAGGTCAAGGAAGATGTGATACAAGCTTTGACACAGAAAATAGAAGAACTAAGCATGAAGGTGGAGACGGTAAATAATAAATCGACAAAAGATGACAACCGCAGAAGCTTTGTGAGATGTTACAACTGCAACAGAGAGAACCACTTTGCAAGAGAGTGTCCAAATGAACATCAGCAAGTAAACGGACCATTATACCACAGTTTTGACCCTAACAACAGAAATAACCTCTACCCAAACCCAAAACAAAGTAATCAGCCATTGAACCCAAATGCGCAGACTTTTCAACAACCTTTAAACTACAAAGGACCCAACCAAACGGCCGGGGGGAGGTCACAATAGAAGAAAAGAGGTGAGAAGAAAGAAAAAAAAGAAGAAAAAAAAAGAAAAATAGAAAAAGAAGAGGAAAGAAAAGAAGAAGAAAAAAAACTCAAGATGAATAAGGAATAATGTGATTTCATAACTTTTTGTTGTAAAGTCTTATATCAATTTGATGTTCAATTACTTGACATATTTGTACTGTATATAGGCCATTGCTAAATATTGGTTCTACAAATTTCATGCAAGTTTACAGATGCGATGTAAAGTACAAGTTTTGTTTGTTTTGATGTTCAACTTGCTATTTTATGGATGTCATGTACGATGAAGTTTCTTCAAAATCACATGAAGATGTTAAGAAATGCCAGTTTGTAATGGAAATATCACTTCATATTTTGATGTGTATATGTATTTGCTGCAACTATACTGTGTTATTGCGCCATTAAAAATGTGTTTCACTGCTGTAAACAATGCTCAATCAGATGTTATAATTTGCATATATGGGACCAGTACTTCAAAATAAAATTGAGGTGAAGCTGTTATGAAGGCACTTGTGAAAAGTAGAAAAACAAGAATCCTGTGATACAATGATGTTTGGCGAGAAAAATAGGAAAATTGTATATGTTTGGGGAAAAGAACAGTATGGCGGAGAGCAGTATGAGAGTAATACAGATTGGGCATTAATATTATAAGGAGTAGTCGACAGGATGTTTGCTGGTGCAAACGGGGTGAGAAAAATGCAAGGGGTACAGAGAGAGAGAGAGAGAGAGAAGAGAAAGGACTTAAAGAGCGAGCAACTATTCCGTCCAGATACTGCATATGTAACAGATTTAATGCAAAACGCTAGTACACGTTGGTAAAAGTAAATTAAATTTTCCGTTTTAGAAGCATGGAAGAGCAGACGAAGTCAGGCCATGGCTGGAACGACCGGAAACGGTATCAGTGTCTACGCTGCTACCATGTGACTGGTGAGGAGAGAGTCGGTCCCCGGTACCGGATCATGGATCACTTTCTTCGCCAACACCTTTCGCTTGATCAGGCGCCATTTCATTGCAAGCTGTGTCTGTTCCGCTGCTTCCAGCTCGAGCATTTACAGCGACATGTCACCAATTTCCCTCGACACAGGATGTTGCTACGAGAGAAGGGGGTGGAGGATAGCGAAAGCTACCTTGTAAGGAATCCAAACCCATACACAGTAGGACCTAGGGATGTTGCTCCAGTGGCTGAAGACACGCTGTCACGGGCAGTGGAAATCACATTCCTTGACGGATTGGACTTTCTGGACAACTTGTTAGAGGCACAGCCATGTATGCCAGGACCTTACACCCCTGAAACATCAGCAGCAAGGCTGGAAACACCAAGGCCAAAGGAGAGTACGCCATCATTAGCATACCAAGCAGCACCATCTCCAGCAATCCTGGACAGCCTCCCAACTATATAGGAGTGCAGACAGCTGAAGGGGAACAAAACAGATGCCTCCTCCTCATCGTCATCATCCTCTTCAAGCAAGACTTCATGCGAAGGCTGTCGTCAAATAATGAAGGAGATGGAAATCATTAAGGGCATGCTGCGAGGTGTTCAGAGCCAGCTGGAGACAAAGGGCACCACAAACCAGCAGTTGGCCATGACTATGGTCAATCTTGCGGGAGCCATCACCTCTATGCGGACACAGCCTGCCCAGATGCCTCATGCCATTCCCGTGACACAGCCTACAATGCAGACAGAGGCCCCACAGCGGAGAGAAGAAGAAGGAATCCGGGAGCGCGGTCGCCATCAGGACCATACAGAAAACAGGCGGCCACAGTGGCACAAAGAGAATAGCAAC
Organism: Dreissena polymorpha; assembly: GCF_020536995.1. Taxonomy (NCBI): domain Eukaryota; kingdom Metazoa; phylum Mollusca; class Bivalvia; order Myida; family Dreissenidae; genus Dreissena; species Dreissena polymorpha. The sequence continues at coordinate 73,105,816 of NC_068365.1, forward strand.
CACTACCACCGCCGGGATCGCAGTCCATTGCACAGAAAATAGAAGATTATATAATGATGTTAATGAACATTTATCACGTAGTTTATAGTTTATCACAGTCAGTGTAAGGCACAATTAAATAGCTAAATAGTAGGGATGCAAGAGGTTACAAAAATCATTAACCGGTTACGGGAAAAGGTTAACCGGTTAATGATTTTTGTAACCTCTTGCATCCCTACTATTAACTATTAACTATTCGGTTAACCGAAACGCCTTAAGTAGTGAAATGGATTTAGAGTACGTACAAAATCTCATACCGCTCGAACAGCTCTGTAGAAACAAAAGTTATTTCAAATTTGAAATCGCTTGCGTTGATAACATGCCAGTTTCGTAATAAAATGTAGTTTACAATTTATTTTAATAATTTTGTAAATGTATTCTATAAATTTTATTTAGTTTTCCTGCGTACATGCACAGGGGTAAAACATTTAAAAACTACACAATGTTCATTTTCACGTGTTATTAACTTATTTTTGGTTGGGCCGCTTATTTTACGTTCACGTCGTATCGCTCACAAACATAATGTGTTCATTCTGTTTTAATTTTTGAAACTCAAATCTCAAATTGGCTTAATATAGAAACGTGTTTTCCCTTTCTATTTGACGTAAAGGGGGTCATGTGTCCAACGAATTCGCATCTCTTCTTATTCGATACTTACATATTTTGTTGTTTGCATTTTAGCGTTTGTAGCCGAAGTAGTATCGTTTGATTTTCATTATACAATTAAAAAATGTGGGTAAAATAAAGAACACGAATGCAAATTAAATTAATTTTGCACGATATGTAAGTTGAATGTTTAATATAATCAGTACATTTATTTAATATCGAAGTAACTAAGTATAATGATCTCAAATACTGATAGTTACGTATGTTTGTTAACGTACCATAGCGAGAAAATTTTAAGCAATTACACAAATACTAAATTCAACGGTTTTATTTTGTATCTATTTTTAATTGATGTTTAATTATTTAATAAGTTAATAGTTTGCTTTCTTTCATAACACTTTCATCGGACGGTAATGGTGGAATCATTAGACGTAATATTATCATAATTATATTAATTTTTGATAAACAAAAGAACGTTAACTTTTCAAGATTTCAACTACGGATGCAATTCTTGATAAAAAAATTCTTATAAACACGGTATTTTTGCGAGCAATCAGTGTTGGGTATTGGTAAACAAAACATCAAAATAAGCCGTCTAATGTCTCAACTGTTTTTATCGCGAGTTCAATAAACGTGTCAATTACGTCTTCGCTAATAGCTCCCACTCACCGCAGTTCGCTAGTTAAATTTTAGCGAGTCAAAAAAAACAATAGTGTCAGTAATCAAAACGTACCGCCTATTTTTTTTATCACAAAGGTATTGATTAATTGTTTTATTACTTTGATTGTTAACACGTTATTTATTACCGTCGATCGTGCGGCATGTTGTTCTAACTAGTCGCCAGCGCAATTTGGCAGTATGTCACGCGAAAACAGTAAAATCGTACGAATTATTCCATGAACAAAAATAATCAAATATTTTTTTCCAGGTTAACCTTTGTCCGAAATTGTAACCGGTTAACTGGTCGTTTCGGTAGGTTAACCGGTTAACCGGTTAACCTCTTGCATCCCTACTAAATAGTATCACAGTAATTTATAAATAATAAAGAAACTTAACTTTGTAAATTTTATCACAGACATTGCTATATACTACACTAATATCTAATGTATTTCGATCCTGTGCTATTAATAAGTGATCTCTTTTATATCTAGAAGATAATAAGTATTGTAATTGTATTGTGAATTTAAAGATGCTTAAATGAAAATCCAGTTGTTTTTTTAAGTGCACAAAGTTGGTGCTGATATTTTGTAAATATTTTAAAGATGTTGGACTTTGTTGTTAAAGTTTAAAGATTGTTATACACGTATGGGTGTGTAACCATGAGTTTAAATGTTTTTAGGCATTAAAGAGGGACCTTTAATGTTAAGGAGGGGGTAATGTCATGACCCCATGTTGACATTTTTATTAAATAGGTCACGAGTACATGTTTGTTTTTATGACCATGTTTTACATTTTAACTCTATGTCAAGTGTGATTTCTTATTGCATTCAAAACTAAACATCTTATTATCAATATCTACTATGCTTAATTTACCGTTTGTATGGTTCATATCCGTGTAAAATCCATTTTTGTTGGTCACTACAATCACATGTTTGGATAGACGCCATATTTAAAGGGAAGTGACTTTTGACCTTTTTGTTGAATTATGGGTAGTGTACATTGACGACCTCTGTCAAACTTGTCAGCAGACGGTTTTATCTTGAATTTTTACAGTACATTACTTCATCATGCGGAGGTTTGATTTTTATCATATTATTATAGTCATGTGTATTTTTATGTTCTAAACCTTATTATTATACTTAAAGAAACATTTCCAGTCATTTTAATGAAGTTTTTATTGTTTAAACTTAAGGCGGTAACTCTGTTTATTTTTGAGGTGATCGGTTACGCTCGGAAGATGCGCGGATGATGCGCGGTTGAGTGATTGCTCGGATTAATGTTAGGACCGCGCAAGGCTCGGACCTGCTCGGAGCCTGAGTATATAAACTCTGTTCATTTCACAGTCTAGGACTCTGATTTTTTTGGAATTAAAGGCACATTCTTATTACTAAATTTTTCTCTAATAAATATTATTTTTAGGCATTTTCATTATAAGTAAGTTAGAAACATTATTCATATTTTTGTATATAATAGAGTTTTTGCATAAGATTTAAGACTAAGGTATAGGGATACATTTGTATTTAATCCTACAGTTTTAAGATTGATTGAGCATTGTAAATGTGAGTTTGAGAATTGTATTATTTATGATAAATTGTTGAATGCATTGATGTACTATTGATGCAAGTTAGCTAAGAATAAAAATTTGTTAAATTTTATTTGGTTGTTTATTATAATTATTATTTGAGAGTCATTAAATGACTCAGGCTATTATCTTCAGTTTATTTTAACAGAGTCCATTTTATTTAAAATGTTTAAATACAACTTAATGAAAGAAAAGTTGGTTTAACACCAAGAGTAGGCCCGCTATCACATTGCGTTAAGGAAAAGAAAAAGAAGAACCGCTCGGCTCGTTACAATATATTACCGTTATGATAACTTTATTGTGATATATAGGTACATATGTGGTTCACAATTATTGCGCAAATTGCGACAATGTCGATACAAATGTACAATATTTCACATCTAAATAACAAAGAAAAATAAATTGTATCTTTTAAACATTCTTAACAACACAGCAACCTGAATAATGCTTGTTTTCATTTGTCTCTGAGTACAAATACCTTGATTTCTAAGAAAAATTGTATAACAAATTATGCGGCCGCCATTTTGGAAAAAATGGCCGCCGTGTTATTTTTGTTGGTTGCTTACGGGTTTTATGGAAAGAGGACATATAAAGGTACATTCATGGAAAGCTTGGTGCTTGCTTACAAGTTTGCAACATTTTGCTGATAAATGGACCAAAATCCCCAAGCTATATTTATTTGTACTTTTATCGGTACAGCAGGTCAAACTTTACAGTAAAGAACAATTATCAGCTTATTCCGTGACAATTTACAAACTGTATGAATTATTCAACTTAATAATAAATATTATAGTTTCTAGATTGACTTGCTAAAATGCCAAAGGTGACTGTTGATAAAAGACACTCAATTTTGGATTCTTGAAGTGCGTCAGTTAATATCATATTTGTTTAAGTGCAGTATCGATTTTTAGAATATGTGTCGTGCCCTAGTCATGTCGTTTAGTTGAGTTAGATATTCAGGTCAGTTTCAAAATATCACGTATCCTGGAATTAAAATGTAATTATACTACGAGAAAATTCATTCAAAGACAGTATATCCACGTTTTATAGTAGTAGTAGTAAGCAGGATTATCTTTAATTCTAGAGAACCCACTTATAAATTTTTAATGTAGGTAAGTCGTTTGAGTGGAGATTTTTTTATGTTATACTATGTCATGATGTTATCCGGTGCCTATGAGTACAGTGCTAGCAGATCAAACCTTGTCACAATCTGTTTTCTGACGTTCTTAATAAAATACTTTATGCAATCGTTTCCT